>NC_141028.1:12150000-12207500 GCF_052040795.2 Danio rerio | reverse complement strand
TAAAACTATTATGGGTCAACATATTTTCATATTATCATTTTATCCAAAAATCTAATCACTACCTCTAACCCCGACCAACCAAGATGAATTATAATGTTGTTCATGCCTCTTTATGTAAACCTAAACTGTGAACATGGCCTTTACATATGATTGGTTAATAGGAATTTTGATCCTGGAATTTTAAACATGTTGAAATTGGTAAAATCAGGTTCTGCAGAGCTGCTTTAAAGGTTATGTTCACATCTCCACCATAAAATACTAGAAATGTAACTAACAACTGTCAGAAACAGACAAACCCTTCCAACAAATGACACCCCCAATACTCAAATTCCTATTCATTCCAATGCATATCTCCAGTCTGCACGAATCCCACCCACCAGCAGTCATTCTCCAGCATGGGAACTGACTCCAATGCAGTTCTCAAGTCACTCAAACTTCAGTGAGTAATTTTTGCAAGGGAGGAGAACACACACACACACACACACACACGCACTCAAGCTCGTCCCAAGCCCTCATATTTGTCCAAACTTGACTACACATCTATTTACCAAAGGATGAATCACAAGGGGTTTGTCAACATGCGTGTGTTTGCCATTGCAGGTCGGGATATCGATTCCTGCGTCCTCTCGGAGCAGATGGACGGGAATGCTTCGAAGGTTTGCTGTCGGCCACTGACCTTTAACTTAAAAGAACTGGCCTGAGATCAGCTTCATTGCTGGGAGTTGTGTGAGTCACAGAGAAAGGAATGCTGGGTAGCCGAAGGAGGCCGTTCGCGAAGCCTTGGGAAGAGAAACTTGAACAGGTAGAGACAGATTCTGATGAGAAAGAGAGTCTGGGTCGCTCTCAGAGGCACATTCCGATCCGAGCCGCTCCGCAGAGTCCTGGAAACACAGGAAGAGCAGCATTGGAAGCAAACACTGAGCTGGATCCCACAGTTCTTTCAAACAAACACACACTGTGCATAGTAATGGGATGTCGAACATTTCTCACCACTATTAAACATGCAACAGATGTTTAAAATTGATTGTAAGGTTTTTTTTACTGTACTATAAAACCGAAAGTGTTTACTTAGGTGACTCGGATGGGCTCTAGTGTTCTGTGTGGTTGCTGTGATGTTGCTATGCTGTTATTAGGCTGTCTTGAGTGTTTTTTTGTTTTCAGCTTTCAAATGTAAATAAAAAAAGTATAGGGAGTGTAACTAAAATATAATCAATATATAAGCAATATCACATGAGAGGCACTGCGATATGGCTGTATATTGGTACTGGTGGGAGGCGTGTGTTGGCTCAAGGCTGCAGGCCAAGTGGCTTAGTGCCCCACCAGTGACAATATACAGCCATATCGCACTGCTAATAGAGTGATATTGCATTTATACAACAGTTCTATGTCATAATTGTGTGTATAAAAAAAGACAATCAAACACGGAGTGTCTCAAAAATCCTTTTGTGCGAGGAACTACTTTCTTCCGCCGTTCATTCATATTTGCAGCTGACGTCAGAACAGGAGAAGCTGTTACTAATTCCCAAATATGTCACTTTAGAGCTAGTAGTAGCTTTGAATGATTCTCGTGCGTAATATCTAAAGTGATGACAAAACAGGAGATTTTGCTCACAATTTTAAGATTATAAGGCTGAACGGCATGAAATTACATCAGTCTACAGAGATTTCCCAGTATTTCACTGATGCAATTGGGAGATTGCAATAAATAACCTTGAAAAAGCCAAAGCAAAGCAAACACTAGCAGATTACTATGTACAGCACTACAACATACAAAAGTTGCAGCTGAAAGGGCATCCGCTGCATAAAACAAATGCTGGATAAGTTGGCGGTTCATTCCTCTGTGGCAACCCCAGATTAATAAAGGGACCGAAAATAAAATAAATTAATGAAAATACTAAAGAGAGAGATTGACTTAGAATGTCACTGAGCTGTACTTTGAAACATGAAAAGAAAACGCAGTTTTTCTCTCCTAAGGACTTATTATAAGGTCATTGTGGCACAACCGTCTTGCTCTGCTCAGTATAACAGGCTGATGGATGCCGATACATTGAAAATATGCACTATCCTTATGAACAAACTGCATAGATGCAATCTAAGCAACTAAATTCTCTCCAAAAAAAGCCTCAAAAGTACATTATGATGTCCAACAGCGGCAATATTTGTGAGTTTATTGATCTGCTGTCACTCTATGTGGGCAGAGTAAAACACAAGGGTGAGGAGGCTGTACAAGTGCTGCTATTGCAGAATATCCCACGACTATCACAGGCCTGTATACTTTTTTTAAATAGTATTTTTTTCATATTTCTTTCAAAATCTTACAAATTTAATTTAAATTCAGGTGAGTAATTTTACCTGATGTTACTATTACAGCAGCCTATAGCTAGCCCTAAGAGTTTATAGTATAAGGTCTGGATTTTATTTTAATTATGATTTTTCTTTGCTATTCCTTCACCATAATGCAAACATCATCATCCATTATGAATGGCACACAGCAATCGGAAAATGCATGCAAATAGTTAGAGCGTCTAATCTGATTGTCCCATATCACAGACATTTGCATTCCAGGTGGGATTAGCTTTCTCAGAGCATCACAGAGTTTGTAATTCAATACAGAAAATGTTAAAAGCGTCATTTTTTATGTGAGAAAAACAGGCTTGGTAGATTCGGCTGTGATTAAAATCACCAAGTATGTCTGTGAATCAAAAAATCTCTCTAGTGCTTGGAAAACTAGTACTGTCCGAATAGTCCTTTAATTATCAAAATATTGTATCAGCGTAAGGAAAGTAGCACTGCTAACCACCAGATAAAATTGTCATTGTACTGACAGCAAAGTTGTCAAAATTTGTCACATATTTCAATATATTATATATATAAACGCCCTAGTGTTGCCAACCTAGCGACTTTGTCGATATATTTAGTGACTTTTCAGACCCCCTTAGCGACTCAAAAAAGCATCTAGCGACAAATCTAAAAACTATTTGGTGTGTTATTGGAGATTTTTATGGACTCTTTTGTGTCCATACCGTACCGTCCCTACTCTTCTGAATGACCTGCGAGTGATGCCGTCGGCCTCTCCCTCGCCTCAGAGCACTGACATTCCTTGTACAGCAGTTTCTCCCACCTGCAGCCTGAGAGCAGATCACTCCTCTACGTATCGACAGAGATCGTACAACGGAAATACCACACAATCCCGGTGCTAAAGGATTTTAGCACCGGGAGTGTGACGTATTTCTGTTGTACAGTCAAATTGATGTGCTTCTCCTATATATTAACTTTTTTTTTTAATCGTTTATCTTTTCTTGATTACCATTACAGATATTTTAATGAGTTTCATTAAAAAGTTCATTAGGTCTGAGAAATTACTGATTTAGTACATATCTATATTGATTACAGAATTCAAATGCATAAAGCAATTACATAAAGCTAGTGAAAATATAAAAACCTCTTTATTAGCCATAGACTGTTAAACAAACAGAAACGCTAAAACTTGGTGACATCAGTTATATGCAAATTGATGTAGCTGCAATCTAGCTACATTTAGCGACTTTTCGGGCAGAGCTTGGGGTAAAGTCTAGATCGGATAAATCGGCTGGAAATATGTACTTTAATTATAATAGCATTTTTTATGACACTGTATAACAATAATGAATATTTTTACAGTACTGTGACAGTTGGGTTTTGGGTTGGGGTGGGGGAATAAGCATTAAAAAATACAATTTATTGATTAGTTTAATAGATAACAATAAATAATACTTGGTACAACTACTGTTTTTAAGTTACTGTGACGGTTGGGTTTAGGGTTGGGGTGGGTGTGGGTGATAATAAAATACAAATATGATATTTAATTATGTAAATAATTCTCGTTATCTTCCGGCCACACCCCAATCCGATTTAGCAACAACCAGAGCTTAGCGCTTTTTTTATTGTAAACACTGAAACACCCCCATTTGGTACATTAAATAAAAGTGTTCTCTAAGGTCCCCACAAAATGTCGCTCTTTACAGATGCCTCACAACCCTCTATCACAAGTTTATGCATTTTATATTATTATTAATACTTAGTCTTAGTTTTGTTTAAATTCTATGAGTAATAGCACAAGTAGCGCTTGCCTCAACAAGAGCAACTAATGATACATAAACAAACAGCTTCACGTTGCTTTATCACTGCAGCCGTTAAGCAGACAATTATGCATGATTATTGTTCGGATGAATATGGGATTACGGATCCAGCTGGGCACGTGAGCAAACAGCCTATCAAACACACACAGAACAAATCAGACAGAGGGCACGGTGACCTTGCCCGAACCATTGTGCCCGTGTGTGGCAGAAACTCTGACTCAATGGGACTAATTATCCAGGTGTAGCCTGTACGAGCCAAACACAGACACACCTGCAGGTGCGGGAGATCTGAAACCGTCTGAAATGCTCTTATTATTAATATTCTCACTATCGCCCGGCGCTGATTACTCAACAGATCCGGTTCTTTTGAGAAGGAGGAGAGTGTGAGCTTTGAGCCAGCTGGGTTTCTCTTTCCATTTCCCAGCAGTGTGAAAGAGTGTGATGAGAAAGAGAGCGAGTGAATGGAATAGCAAGTAAACTCTTCACCCTAGCGCAGGAAAAGTTCAGGGTCAGCCGAGATAATGTGTTTGATTGCGGCGATAATGCATTTCTTCCAAGCACGCCGCTGGAAAATGCTGACTGAAATTTTGTTGGAAGAAATGGGGACTGTTTTTATTTAAACACATTTGCATTTCCCACACATTATATAAGTCACATTATCTGCTGCTGCTAAGCAGATTTTTTTTTTTAGTTTACCAGATCTGACACTTAAAAAAACCTGTTGTGGAAGCAACTTTATTTAGTTTTAAAGAAATAAAATTTTACTCAAACACGTTACTATAAATGGTAAATCCAGAGAATTTAAGGATCGTCCTACTGTGGCATAAAAAGTGTTCTTTTGCATTTGTAATTAGCTTATTTTTTACTTTTATAAATAAAAATATCTATGTTGTGATTGTGTACACTGTAAAAAAATCTTTTAATTCCAACATAGGCTCATTCTAAAAAATGTAGCCCTATATACATTTCTGGAGATCGTGAATTATGTAGCCAGAAGTACGTATGGCTGCATTCAATTTTTTGAATGAACTCTATGGGGCGGTTTGACGCTGTTCATTTTAGCACTTACCACACTAAAAAATAAAAAGTTGAGTTAACTTAAAATTTCAAAGCAACCGGCTGCAAAGGAATTTTAATTTTATTAAGCTTCTGTGGTTAAAGTTGTGCCAAATAGTTTTTTTAAGTTGCCTGAAAAGGCTGGTTTAAGTCAAGTATACCTTACAGATTAATTTGGCACTTTAACTACTGAAGCTTAATAAACTTAAAATTTCTTTACAGCCGGTGCAGCCGGTTGCTTTAAAATTTTAAGGTAACTCAACGTTTTTTTTATTACAGTGGAAACACTCAAACGAAGAAATCAAAATTCAATGTTTCCTCAACTGATTTTCTTACCTTCATTGAACAAACAATTCTAAATGTGCAGTTAAATCGTTTTTATGAGTAAAGTCCACTCTGAGCTGAAAAATGTCCCCCTAACGTACAGTTTTAAACCGAGTCAACAATTTGTATGTTGGTTTTTTTATAGTGCAGCTGACCGCTTACCTCCGTATGGACGGCTTTCTGGCAGTTACCAGTTTGTCCAGTTAGCTCACTGTGTACATCGGTGGACTTGACCATGGATGTGGAGATGTGGAGATGACAGGGTTTGAGAATGGTTGCAGAAAGCAGGTAAGACAAAAACAGAATAAAACAAACAAGTAAATATCAGGGTGAGAATGTGGTAAAACGTGCAAAAAATCAGACGAGGGCTCTTCATTTTCTGAATTGCTTTTTAAATTTGTCAGTTTGATTTAGGGATGTGGGTGGGTCAATCAGTGCTTTTTAAAATTCTGTTGGTTGGTGTTAGGGAAGGGGAAGGGTGGGTCAGTCGATTGGTCAGTCAGACAGTCAGTCGACAGGGGCCTTTTGTGGATTTGCGAAAGAACAGCAGGCGCGAATAGCACTTGCAAGAGAAATTTGAGATTTGAAGAAGCACACACAGTGACATCCAAAAAACGTAGCTCCTGGGATGTATTTGGCGCTCTCCAGAAATGTATATAGAGGTACGTTGTCAGAATGACCCTGGGTTGGTTACTGTCACTGCATTTTGTGCCCTTTAGATTTTCATTCATACACATGCGAATGTGGCAAACCGGAAACGCAAGCTCGTGCGACAAGTTTCATATACGTCGCTATGTTCAAAAGTTCAAGCTTGGTAAACTCTGACCTGCAAAACCACATCAAGTAATTGTGTGAGACCAGTAAAAGATCAAAACATGGCCTTTCTGTACAGACATTTAAAATATGAACTAGTTGCTTGTTTTTTTTCATGTCAAATAATCGTTAATTCCCAGCCCTTTTCGCAGTGCTGTACGACATAATTTCACAGGCTCAAACTCTAGTGTGACCACGGCATTATTTTGTCATTCACCAGTGTTTCCAGTTTATTTATGGTTATGAATTGCATTGTGGGACCTTGTATTCTTCTTAGTCGACTTTTGATGTTGAAAAATTCAATGCTGCAGCGTAACAAAGGGATTTTATTAACGTTAAAGCAATATATTTTTAAATAAATAGTAATAAGAAAAGATCAAGGTCACATATTCAATTCCAAAAGCATAAACAAATGAAAAATGCATAAATCCCAAAATATTGAAAACCGCAATTTTACAGATATATTTACAGCGCATATTGTGTATATATTTTTATATTAAAATAAATGTTCTTATATCTTGAAAACATTCATTTTTAACCATTAATTTAACCTGAGTATACAAAATTTATAAATCAATTTTTTATAATCGCACTTTATAAAAACCGTCTGCAGGAACACTTGACATTCTCCCTTCGTACACATCATTAAAGTGGGAAAGCCCCGCCCATTAGTGACAATCTCACCATCATTAGCACAATTAGCCTTGAGTGAGAAGCAGTCGTTCTCCATTAGAGTTTTCACACCTTATATGCTAAATATAATTTTTAAATGAGGCCTGGGAGTACAATCTCATTTAAATCTAAAGCGACAGTCAACAAAACAACACAATTTGGATCAAAGCGTACAAGGGTCAGTTTCATAAAGTTATTAAAGATAATTTGTGTGGTATTTTTAACTGAAACTTCACATACACACTCAAGGTACATCAGAAGTTTATTTTACATCTTGAAAAAAAGGACATAATAGGTACCCTTTACAATTTGTAAACAATTTGTGCTTTAATGCAAAGGGGAAATACCATTAGGTTTTGTAAGAGAACACTAAGTTTCTTTAGAGAATGCAAAACTCTTGTAAGAAAACACAACAGGTTTTCAAAAAACAAAAAGGTTCTCAGATGAACACAACAAGAAAATGCATATAACATGCCAGCCTGATCTCGCGAGGAAACGTAAGTATTTTACGTTTTGCCAGTTTAGTGGCTAATTTGTACGAATTCGTACGAGTTTAGTCGTACGAAATTGTACGATTTTAAAAAGGAGGCGTGGCACCTAACCCCACCCCTAAACCCAACCGTCATTGGGGTATGAGCAAATCTTACTAAATTGAATTAGATCGTACGAATTCATACGAATTAGCCACTAAATCAAAAAGTTACGAATTGCCGTGAGATTGTGTTGAAAATGCTTTGAAAAAGCTTTGAAATATCCTTTTTCCCTCCTATATATTTTTTTATGTTTCATTAGCGGATTGGTACCTTTTGACCAGGCGAAATTAATTTCAGAGAAGTGCATACTGTATAAATTGAATTAACTAAATTGGCTGTAGTGTATGTGTGTGAATGAGTGTGTATGGGTGTTTCTCAGTACTGGGTTGCAGCTGAAAGGGCATCCGCTGTGTAAAACAAATGCTGGATAAGTTGGCGGTTCATTCCGCTGTGGCGATCCTTGATAAATAAAGGGACTAAGCCAAAGGAAAATGAATGAATGCATATTATATGTTCTTACATTTTTTTTAATAAAAAGTTTTTGTTTTCCTTAATTTCATGCTAGCTTTATAAAAAAAGGAGTTGCACTATGGGATTGAGCTATAAAACCATTTTTGGCAGCAACAGGAACCTGCGTGTGAGAGTGAAACTCCCACAGAACTCAGTTCCTCCGTTTGTCTGAATGATGTGAGAGTCTCTCATGCAAACTGGTTTTAAAATGAGAGTCAAATAGCCGGTGTGAATTTGCATGGCTAGAATCTATGAGTGAACATTTGACTGCTGAATCATCCAGGCCGCTCTTGCATAATCGCCACAAAACAGTACAAACACGCACAAGTTTCCGAGCAAACGCTCTGTGTGCCGTATCTGAACATCTACAAATCCAAGCTCAAAATCTCCTGTGTTGGCAAACCCGCAATTATTGTGCAAACGTCTGTGTGTTTTACGCCTGACCTGTGCTGTATTATTTATAGCATTCAAAAGCAACATCTATCCTATTTTTAAACCGGACCGAATTTATAATCACGTTTATATTTTGAACATTTCAGTAGAGGGAAACTGTATCGCTCAGAAGTTGCTTTTTCATCTTTGAGACGTTCACATATGAGCTTTGTTTTGAAGTTTTCTTATATCTAAAAATAGACACTAATGACGTATAGCATAGAGGTGTACGTGCAGATATGATTTTGTCTTGGAGGAATTCAATTAGACTATGAAAATATGTGTAGTTTGAGGCATTGTTTGATTCCAATTCCAATGTACATCCAGTTTGATTACGGAGCTAAAAATGAATGTAGTTAATTATTTCACAGACTTACAGTACAGTAAGCAGTATTGTACACATTCCTTCTGAAATCTTTGAGATTAGCTGTGACATTTGCTCTCCATTTAATCTAATTGGAAGCTAGGAGAAACACTTCTAGCTTCAGTTTCGCTTTTGCTGCACTGTAAAACATGTCTCAGGTAAAATTAATGGCTCCTTTTTACAAGATGTAAAAGAATTGTCTGATGTGCCTGTAGTGTTAATGTGGAGTTTCAATTTAAAATACACCTCAAATAATGTTTTAGAACTCTTTGAAACTGCCCCTTTTACGCTCTGATCCAAAATTGTGTTGTTTTTGTGATTGTCGTTTTAGATTTAAATGAGATTGTACGCCCAGCCTTCGTGTCAAAATTATATTAACATATGTGGTGTGAAATATTGCGTACAGCTACTTCTCTCTCAGGGCTGTTTATGCTAATGATGGTGAGATCGTCACTAATGGGCGGGGCTTTCCCCATTTGATGACCTACAAAGAGAGAATGTCAATCAAAGTGTTTCTGTCTTAGTGAAGTGTGATTATAAAAAAATTTGATGTAATTTATTTTGTATTCTCAAGTAAAATTTGTGGTCAAAAATGAATATGTATTCAAGATATAAGAACATTTATTTTAGTTCCAGGATAATTCTATTTTATTTATTTTACTTTATTGTAAAATTCTATACACAAATGCACTGTAAATATAGCCATAAAATGCGGTTTTCAATATTTTGATTATGCTTTGGAATTGCATTATGTGACCTTGATCTTTCCCTATTACTATTTAATTAAAAATACATTTACTGGCCACTTTTAGGTACACCTGTCCAACTGCTCGTTAACGCAAATTTGTGATCTGGCAATCACATGGCAGCAACTCAATGTATTTAGGCATGTAGACATGGTCAAGACGATCTGCTGCTGTTCAAACCGAGCATCAGAATGGGGAAGAAAGGTGATTTAAGTGACTTTGAACATGGCATGGTTGTTGGTGCCAAGCAGGCTGGTCTTAGTATTTCAGAAACTGCTGATCTACTAGGATTTTCATGCACTACCATCTCTAGGGTTTACAGGGAATGGTGCAAAAAAGAGAAATATCCAGAGAGTGCAATTATGTGGGCACAAATGCCTTGTTGATGCCAGAGATCAGAGGAGAATGGCCAGACTGGTTCCTGCTGATAAAATAGCAACAGTAACTCAAATAACCACTCGTTACAACCGAGGTACGCAGAAGAGCATCTCTGACCGCAAAACACGTCAAACCTTGAGGCAGATTGACTACAGCAGCAGAAGACCACACCGGGGGCCACTCCTGTCAGCTGAGAACATGAAACTGAGGCTACAATTCACACAGGCTCACCAAAATTGGACAATAGAAGATTGGAAAAACATTGCCTGGTCTGATAAGTCTCGATTTCTGCTGCAACTTTAGGTGGTAGGGTCAGAATTTGGTGTCAACAACATGAAAGCATTGATCCATCCTGCATTGTATCAACGATTCAGGCGGGTAGTGCTGGTGTAATGGTGTAGGGGGTGTAGTATTTTCTTGGCACACGTTGGGCTCATTAGTATCAATTAAGCATCGTGTCAATGCCACAGCCTACCTGAGTATTGTTGCTGACCATGTCCATCCCTTTATGACCACAGTGTATGGCTACTTTCTGATGGCTACTTTCAGCAGGATAACGCACCATGTCATAAGGCGAATCATCTCAGACTGGTTTCTTAAACTTGAAAATGAGTTCACTGTACTTAAATGGCCTCCACAGTCACCAGAACTCAATCTGAAAGAGCACCTTTGGGATGTGGTGGAACGGGAGATTCGCATCATGGATGTGCAGCGGACAAATCTGCAGCAACTGCGTGATGCTATCCTGTCAGTATGGCTCTAAATCTCTGAGGAATATATCCAGAACTTTGTAGAATGAAGTTCTGAAGGCAAAAGGGGGTCCAACCTAGAACTAGTAAAGTGTACCTAATAAAGTGGCCGATGAGTATAGATAGATAGATAGATAGATAGATAGATAGATAGATAGATAGATAGATAGATAGATAGATAGATAGATAGATAGATAGATAGATAGATAGATAGATAGATAGATAGATAGATAGATAGATAATTTAACCATCACTGTCGGACGATTGTCACATGTTGAACCTAATGTATGCTTTAAAAAAACTATTGAACGTTCTACTTGTGAGTTTGAGTTCACATATTTAACTTGGCATCCACTAATCTGGATACGGTGCTGGTCATTTGTCGAAGCTCAAGACGCGACGTGTTAATGAATCAGCCGCTTGTTTCCTTCTTAAATCGGCCCACATCAGGTTTAGCCGGCCGATCAGGTGCACCTCAGGTCACTTGTGTACACTGTAACTCTTTTAGAGCAAACACTGAGAAGGTTTTTGTGAGAGGATTAATAAAGGGCTTAACAGGAACGTTCCCTGCTTGTGCCGTGTGTGTGTGTGTGTGTATGTGTGTGTCCTCAAAGGGAGGGCACCAGTTTTTGGGTCCACGAAGAGATCAGGTCAGGACGCCCCATGCTGGGGGCCATGCTGTCCTGGGTCGTATGATACATAAGAGGAGGTGCAATTCAAAGAATAAGACTTATTTCTCTGACAAGATTTGTTGTTCTGAGTAGCTACTATGTGATGTAATAGTGCGCTACAACAGCCACAACACAACGTTGCCTAAAGTGCTGAACATAATCAATACTAATTAAAATAAAATGTACATCACATACATGACAATTAAAACAAAAGGCAAACCCTTCAACATTAAAAAGGCTCAAATGCTAAAGAACAAAGATGGAGTTTCAGAAGCTTTTTATAAACAGATGGAGGAGTGTGTCTGATGTGGGCTGGAAGCCTGTTCCAGAGTTATGGGGCGATAACAGCAAAAGCCCGATCCCTACTTCGCTTACCCCAGGACCTTATAATGAAAGAATAAACTGATCAGAAGTCCTTAGTGACCTACCAAGATTATATTCGTGTAGGAGGTCTGATAGGTAAGGTGGTGCCAGATCATTTAAGAATTTAAAAACAAAAATTAAGTTTAATATCAATCCATAACAGGCAGCCGGCCCGGAGAGAAAAGAACTGGGGATATGTGCTCATACTTCCCTGTCAGAAGTCTCGCAGCCGCATTTTTACTAATTGCAATCTATTCAGGACATTTTGACTAATACCCACATATAGAGAGTTGCAACAGTCCAGTCTTCCCAAAATAAAAGCATTGATCACCTTCTCAAGGTCATTAAAAATGACTCCACTTTTGCCACAATTTGTAAATGGAAAAGAAAACGGGATTTAACAACTGAATTTACTTGTTTGTTAAATTTCAGATCACTTTCGAAATGTAAGCCAAGATTTCTAATAACAGGTTTTTTATAAATTGATAGCTCACCAAAACCTAATAAATGCAGAGTGTCAATAAAATCATGGAATGGTATATTTAATGATCAATCTATTAAAAACGAACAAAATCTGACTTGCAGTGACAAGATGTGGCATATTGACGGTGTGTTTTAATAGCCAAAAGGATAAAATTGGCTGAGAAAATATATATATATTTTTTTGCTGTTGCTAAATATAATCAGGTGGTTCAAAGATAGATAGATAGATAGATAGATAGATAGATAGATAGATAGATAGATAGATAGATAGATAGATAGATAGATAGATAGATAGATAGATAGATAGATAGATAGATAGATAGATAGATAGATAGATAGATAGAAAAAAAAGGTCACGACTGAACATAGGATGAATGGAAGGATAGACAGATAGATTGATAGAAAGATCTATAGATGGATGATTGGATGGATGGATGGACAAATAGATAGATTGATAGAAAGAACTATAGAACAATGGATAGAACGATGGATGAATGGACAGATAGATAGATATTATTGTGGGCGTGTTTTTACAGCCAATAGGATGAAGTTGGCTGAGAAAAGTGATTTTCTGTTATTTGCTGTTGCTAAATGTAATCAGGTGCTTCAAAAGACTCTTTTATAGGGTAAATATTTGTACACGCCCCCGAGTGCAAGATAAGTCGTCAATATTTTCGGTGCGCTTTCCTAGAAGGCTGTAAATATTTAAACCACATATCAGTTTTTACGAGTACACAAGCTTATGAATGACCTTAAAGCTAATAAACATGAACTGAAAGCCACAAATATCCAATACTGATCCATGAACACTTGATTTGTTTATTATTTCCAGACTTTAAGCAAAATCTACGCTTACAATGTGTCGATTCATCTCAGAGTGGGCTTGTTTGGTTTATGGCTCAGAGGTTTCTAAAGTTTCTTTGAAAGAAATATTATAAAACCAAGGTCGTCAGGCAAGTGGGCGCTTCACACATAACTCGATATCTTTATGCTGTGTAAAAGGAATGGTATCTTTATAGTGCTATTTAAAGCATACTTGCTACTATCTACAAAAATACAGATAAAGGATATGCTGTTAGGGATCACAAGTATCCGGTTCTAGAGTCCAACATTAGGAAATCTGGACCCCTATGGTTGTAATCGTCCGAGATTAAAGATACACTATCAATATAAAACGATAAGAGTGTTATTAAAGTTAGTTAAATGGATTTACAGCTAATACCTTCGCAATCTGTCCATCCCCTCTTCTTAACTGACATCTGCTAATTGTGTTTAAAGCAGTTCGTAAGACCAATGGTTCCCAAAGTGGGGGTCACAAGACATTAAGTGGGGGTCACTTGGTGATTTCCAAAAATATTGAATATGTTATTAAACTATTAGAATTACCATATTTTATCTATGATGTACAGAGGATACAAACTGTATTTAATAGTTACATTAAATAACAACACGCAAATAAAAAGCCACCAGCCTTTCAGTTCTTTTCTCCACTGGTTTGCGACCCCTGGGGCTGTTACGCTAGATTAATGGCATAGCAATACTGTTTTTTGCGAAAGATTGATTTTATAACCCAATGTTAAATTCTGACACCTTCACAGCACTCACGTACATTAAAAATAAAGGCCACGGCTGAATGTATGGATGATCTCTAAGTGGCGGTCTCCAAAATTAAACCAAGAATATTTGTGTGCTGTAAACATCAAGATAGATAGATAGATTGATGGATGGATGGATGGATGGATGGATGGATGGATGGATGGATGGATAAAATGAAAGATAAAACGCGATAGATAGACAAAAAAATAAAGGTCACGACTGAACATTGGATGGATGGATGGATGGATGGATGGATGGATAGATGGATGGATAGATGTATAGATGTATAGAATATAGATAGATAGACAGACAGACAGACGAACAAATGGATAAAATGATAGATGGACAGGAAAGACAGAATGACAGAATGATAGATAGATAGATGGATAGATGGATGGATGGATGGAACGATAAAATTATAGATGGATAAAATAGAACAATAGAACGATACATAGATAGAACTAAAGATAGAACGATAGATAGAACGATAGATAGATAGATAGATAGATAGATAGATGGATAGATGGATAGATGGATAGATAGATAGATAGATAGATAGATAGATAGATAGATAGATAGATAGATAGATAGATAGATGGATAGATGGATAGATAGATAGATAGATAGATAGATAGATAGATAGATAGATAGATAGATAGATAGATAGATAGATAGATTGATAGGTGGATGGATGGATGGATGGATGGCTGGATGGAACGATAGAATTATAGATGGATAAAATAGAACAATAGATAGATAGACAGACAGACAGACAGACAGACGGACGGACGGACGGACGGACGGACGGACAGAAAGATGGACAGAAAGATAAAAAAAATAAATAAAGGCCATGGCTGAACAGAGAACGATCTCTTAGTGATGTGCTGCAAAATTAAACCAAAAATAGTCTTGTGCTGTAAACATCGGGCTCACCTTTCTCATTAACCAAGGTTAATAATAAATTAAACAAATTAATAAATGACTATTAATAAATGATATGGTTGTTAGATTGTTGCACGTTTTTGTGTTGTCAATAAGCTTGTTTATTTCCCAGTACTTGGTTGCAGCTGGTGGGGCATCCGCTGCATAAAACATATATGCTGGGTAAATTGGTGGTTCATTCTGCTGTGGAGCCTCCAGATTAATAAAGGAACTAAGCCGAGAAGAAAATGAATAAATGAATGAGTAAGCTTGTAGTGTGCACTGTTTGTATGTTTATGACCATCTTCAAGGATAGTGGGGGTCGCAAGTCATTAGGATTGTTATTTTGGGGGTCACAAGCTTAAAAGTTTGGGAACCCCTGCTTAAGACCACCAACTGCTACCTGCTGGAATCCAAAGTGAGCAATGAATAGCAAGAGAACCAGGATGAATGTTAAAAAAATATTTATTGACAATTGTGTAAAAAAATAGCTTTCTAAACATAATTTACATGGCTAAACCCAAAAACAAAATCCGAGTTGCAATCATGCCTACTGAAGGTGAAAAATAATAAACATCACTCGTTCCTCAAACATTCATGAGGTCATTTCCTCCAACATATGCACAGCAGACGAGTTTAAATTAGGTGACAAACATGACTTCAGACTGGTAGGTTTCCCACCAACAGCAGTACTCCATGCATCGAGAAACACAAGTGCTTTAGAGGATTATTTACAAATGTACATATCGTTCTCACAAGAAAAAGGCTTTAAATATGGTAAAAATACACATTTAAATAATTTGTGGGCCCTTCGGTGGTGGAATGAGAAAAAACTTTGCAGAAAAAATTGCTTCTTTATAAATAAATAAATAAATATTTCCACTTCGATCTCATGTTTTCTTCTTCTTTAAGACACTCCAATAAATATCATTCACACGTAAGCCTCGTCATGGAATCTATTTACAATATCAACAAAAATAGTATGCAGAAAATGTAGTCTTAAGTTGTAGTTGCATTGCTTTGTGCATCTGTGAGTGGTAGTCGTTGAGGGTTACTCAGTATAAGGAAGAGGAAAACAAACAGCGGTCTGAAAGAGTGAGGTAAGACTTGATATATTCTGCAGAGGTTTCATGAGGTCCATTTGGTTACTCTCTCTCTATCTCTGACACAGAGTAAGACCGACAGTCACCGGCCAGAGGCAGGCAAAGTGGAAGCAAGACGGTAAAAAAGACATCTGGTTAAGGAGTAGAGTGTTACAGTGGCTATTACTCAATTCAAGTATTTCCACAAAAATCAAACGAACAAACAAAACCCTTGATCTTGCACAGAAGGCACTAAAATTATTAAGCTCGGCTGATCTGCGTCCTAACGGAACAACCCTGACAGATCACAGCTTCTTCTGTTCACAGTCACTGTTTTGGGTGTTCCCCGGCTCCTCCCTACACTGGGCGTTCAATCTGGATCCTCTGAGCCAGACTTGTGGGACCCGGAGCCACAGGCGAGCAGAGATAACAGATCACACTAAAAGGTGAACTTCTCCCTTTTTTTTTTTTGGCCTAGCCTAGAACTCCCACCTAGCAGCGATACTTGGAACAAAACGTTTTGCTCAGTCCGCAGGTCCCCTGGGTGGTTTGCTGCTGTAATGGAAAGTCTCTATGTACGCGCTCAGACAGAGTCATTTGCACACGGTGACTGCTGGGAAAGCAGCGGGCTGATGCTCGTGGCTGATGCTGTGCAGCCTGATCTCAGTGCTGTCCGTAGGGGGCGCAGTGCTCTGCATCCAATCGTGGTTGATGATGTCCTCAAAAGACGGCCGATCAGCAGGGCGGAGGGCCAGGCACCACTTGATAAGCTGCTGACATTCTGTAAAAGAACAGGATGTTTGATTAGCTCTGCTGTAAAGCCATAAAACTCCTTAAAGGTGGCGCCGTGTGATTGAGTGTATCTCACCTGTGGAGATTCTCCTCCTGAACAGCACCTGTCCTCGCACGATCTCTTCGTCCTGCTCAAAGGGGATGTCCCCGCAGACCATATCGTACAGCAGAATGCCAAGAGACCAAACAGTGGCGGATCGACCGTGGTAGCGGTGAAATTTGATCCACTCTGGAGGACTGTAAACACGAGTGCCTGATGGGAGAACAACAAAAAAGTACAACACATAAGCATATAATCAGAAACAAACCCTCATGTGAACTTTGAAACAAACAAACCCTCATATAACCTTTCATTTTAGGATCCACTAAAGTAACCAAACACTGTAGTAAGAGGTGCGGCAGGAAAAGGTGTGCCATGTTTGAACATTATTGTTGTGGTGCAACATTACTGTGTACAGTCATGCGCTTGGGAGCGTGAGGGTAGGTGTGTGCATGTGGAGAAAACTGGTTGCCATGTGACTTGTGTTTACAAACTTTGAGTTGTAACAACTCCAGTTCCCACCGGAGGGGGCGACAAAACCAAACTCAACGAACTGCGTTTCCCCCCAAAGCAACGTTATACAAAAAATAAACAAATCATCACGTTGGTCGATTTATTAAGCTTGACAAGGGTTGTGAACGACAAAAGGGGGTCAAGATACGCATTTCTAAAATGAGAAATGGCAGATTTGCTTAATATATGTGGTTTAAAACGCTTCTACATATAAACACACACCCTTTCAAGCTTGACAGAATTTCTAAATCAAACCATCAAGCGCCATCGAATTTACAACTTACAACATGGATTAAACCATTTTAGCGTGGATTTGTTTTGTTTAGAAACCTCGCACTCGATGTATTTTGATATTTGTATACATTTTTATATATTTAAACATGTATACAGTATTTACATGAGAGCAGGCAAGCCTGTATTTGACGTTACACTCCCCAACCCTCTAATTCCGTGACCGTGGGAACCCCACCTTGAAGGTCATGCAAATGGCTCTTACCGTCGAAATCGGTGTAAACGGTGTCTTTCAGCAATGCTCCTGATCCGAAGTCGATGAGCTTCAGATCGCCGGTTCGCAGGTCGATGAGAATGTTCTCGTCTTTGATGTCGCGGTGAACGACGCCGCTGTTGTGGCAGTGACGCACCGCTTCCAGAACCTGGCGGAAAAAGTTCCTGGCCAGCTCCTCCGGTAACGCGCCCTTCTCCGTGATGAAATCAAACAGGTCCTTGACGACCTCCGGTCTTTCCATGACGATTATGAAGCTGTCCGGTCGCTCGTACCAGTCCAGCATTTTGATCACGCCACGAAATCCGGTCCCGACCTTCTTTAACAGGACGATCTCCATAGGGACGCGCGCGCCATTGGGCTGGAAACGGAGGACATGCTCGTTTAACTGACGCTGTCATTTATTATTTATAGGCGACATTTACACATACACATAACATGAAGATAATCTAATTAAATTACTCACCAGTTCTCCCCATTCGGTCACACGATCTTTTGCAACATGCTTGATGGCAACCTAGAAAATAATAATAATAAACAAATCATTAAACAATGAAGCGATGCTGCATATAGAATGTTTAAATATGTTACAAAGGCATTTTATATTCATTCTAGACGTCCACGCTTATGTAAACAAAAATCCTCCATTGAGGGAACCTACCGGCGCGCCATCGGCGATCCGTAAACCCGCATACACCGTCCCGAAACCACCGCTTCCAAGCACTGTGCCGACTTGATACACTTTGTCGAAGGGCTCTTTCTCCTTAACTGTCGATAAAACATTTGATAGTTTCATAAGAATGGATAAAAGCCACAGAATTATATAATAATTGCAAATCTGACGCACGCGCTATTCCCAGCACTGTCTGCTGACGTGAACGAGCGCCCAACACACACAAACACAAATGAGCACGAGAATAACCGTCCTCTAACCTTGAAGCTGGATTTTCGCCGGCATGTCCACGGTTGAAATGTGAGCAAATGTGTTGAATTTTGATAGAAGCATGTTATAATCCAAAATGCGAGTCCTTCGTGAGGGTTATTCCAATGTGGAGGTCGAAAGCCGTCGTGTTGAGATGGATGTAGGGAAGGTCTAAGCGAGGGATCCGATCTAGAAGCTTGTAGAAATCCCTTCTCATCGAGGCACGGCGGGTTTGGATTCCCAACACGAACTTAAGACGGCCGCGCGAGGTCTATTCCAGTTTGGAATATAAAACTTACAATATAAACAAACGATTAATAGCACGAAGATAAATATTATTTGTCTGAGGTGCGCGACGAACACAAACACCCGGCTTTCTAAAGCGTGAGGGAGGGGCAGAAGCCGTTATATACCAGTAGTAAAAGGGAGGGGTGAAGGTGAGTACGTCAGCAATAGTTCGTCCCACAAACAAGCCTCAGCCAATGAGTAATGCGCCAGCCTCCGCAGAAAAAGGTCAATCAAATATGAAAATAAAGGAAAACGTAGACGTGGCGGGAATCAAAACGCGCCAAATTGTCCAGGCTTTTTTGAGGGCGTTCAACCGGCGTGGGGGCAGACATGGAAAATGATTCACATGGCAGTGTGTATTAAACAACAACGACGACACGAAAAACCTGACGCAGATTCAAAACATTAATTCAGAGAAGTGAGAAGAGTATAGCCTATTACAAAAATAGATCCACACATCATAGGATATACATTAAAATGTCGCAAATGTAAGTATTTATTATATCTGATGGAAAATCTTTACATTTTATTTAATCATAAAATTATATTGAATTCAGAGCATTTACATTATATATATGCTGCAGTTTCAGTAAAGAACAACACTAAACAATAAGTAAATGAATAAGTAATATAACAATTATTTACATCCTTATCGTCAGGTGGATTTATAGTGCAAATCATAAGATTTATATATCTTTATAAAAATAATAATTTCTTGTGCAGAAATGATGATGCAAAATCAACGTGTTTGCAGCTCGTCTTCATGCAAATGATGAAAGGTAACAAAGTTAAGCAAGTTCTGCAGCGTTACTACAACCCACGTTTACCTTCTCACGGAACATCAAGACAAGTGTTTTGTTTGTTTTGTTTCAGTCATGTGAAGTAGGTCTTCAAAGTGTATACGGAGACCGCATGCACTGCATTACCTCATTAATCTCAAATTAGCGCGCAAAGTTTTTTTTTCTCCAATTGGCGGGCAACAGGCTTTATTTAAACTGAGAACAATGCCGGTCGCTATGGAAATGAGGCGCATACCAGGCATTCTTTCAAATTGGGTGGCCGGTTTTAAACTCGGCGGCAGGATGTGGGAAACTTGAGATAAAAGACTTCAAGTCCCTTCCCCCACGTCTCTTGTCCTCGCTTTCCCGCCCAGATTATTGTTTGAATGCCACTTGCTCTCCCCGTCTAATGTATTTTCCCCGCCCTTTTGGTAAAAGGCCTAAACATAAACAAAGTAAATGTAAACCTATATTACACCTGTTTTATGGTCACTATATGCATCTTTACTGACTGGTCAGACACCACGGACACACAGTTATTTATGAACCTGTCAGTTTTGAGATTTGGGCTTTTCATAAAGTCATTTTTTTTACATAAAAAAATAATAAAAGAACTTGAAAAAAGTGGAGCTTTTGCCACATCAATCTTCTGTATATATATTAGGGCTGCACAATATATTGTTTCAGCATGGGTATATATATTATATATTATATTTATATATAATTTTATTATATTATTTAATTAAATATAATAATATAGTGTTATTACTGTTTTTATTATGATACAGTGATTATTTAATTTCTGCTTCTAAATGCTGTTTAGCTCCCCAGAAAATCATAAATTATTGTTGATTTGCATCTTTTATTTAACTTTGTAATTTTTATATCATATTTAATGCAGATATGCTTCCCTACACAATCATATAAATTGATCTAAAATTGTGAATTATTTACAAGCTATTTAAGTCATCTGGTAAAACTAGATTTATAACGCATTATATATCGCCGTGAATGAAAAGATTACAATGTTAGTTTTTTCCCATATATATATATATATATATATATATATATATATATATATATATATATATATATATATATATATATATATATATATATATTTCTCAAAATGTGTTTTTTTCCTGCATTGAGACATATTTATACTTTAACAACACTTACATTTTAGTTTATTTATAAATATGAAATATAAACATACATTTTTTTTACGTAGGGATTTGCTTTGATGTATACATTTTATTCTACAAATTGATTTGTCACAATAAAATTGTCTAAAAAAAAGAAAAAGAAATAAAAAATTTAAACCAGACTTTATCCAGTGTTCACATTTTTGTGCTAGAAATATATGCAAATGTATGCATATTTAATAAAAAAGAATGCCTCATTTGCATATTTAAACATACAATCTTAAAAAAACTTATGATAAAAAAGTGCAATTCTTAATCAACTGCAAGTATAGTAAAACCCATTAGACCCCTCCCCCATTCTAGTCCTAAATAGCAAGAATCAAGTCTAAATGCACTCAATGACCCAATTGAGGCAGTAACTTGATCCTGCCTCAGAAGCTGGATTGAGACGCATATACAAAGAAACAACTCGGCCAAGTTCTGCTTGCTCAGGCCACATATGTAAACTTTACTCCTCCCAAACAAAACAGCATCAGTACACAGAAGTTTGGGAGTCCCGCAAAAATGACACGTGGATGAGACACAGGGATGCACAAACAGGAAAAAAGATCAAAACATTAATAGCCATATGGGCTGAAGAGGGCGTTTAACAGCGAATTTTGATGCTCAGAGTTTGCATAATGACAGAAGTGATCTTGGTTATATTTGCAAATAGCGTGGGAAGATTGTATTTATATCTGTTCTGTGGAAGTGTGGCCGAGTGAATGTGCATTTCCAATTAGATGCAATTGATCCAAAAACATGACGTGGCTCCAAATTTATTTGAAAACTTGCATGAACGTCATTACATGAAAAATAATCATTTAAAAAAATCAACATTAATCAAATGTGACTTATGTCGGGTATATTTTAAGCAATAGTTAACAATACATTGTATGGGTCAAAATCATAGATTTTTCTTTGATGCCAATAATGATTAGAATATTAAAGGGCTCACAAAAATTAAAAAGTTTTTTTAGATGTTAGTATCAGTATTACAAATTTTTTTAGGATATCTACTAACTAGTTTGCCCCAAATTAGTGACAAATTTCACATTTAGAAGTTATAAAACTGATATAAACGTGTAAAGCTTGTAGTTTGTCACTTCCGCCCAAATGGATGAATGCTTTTATTCAAGATCACCTCACACTTTCTCATCACATCATAACCAATCAAACGCTCTCCAGTATCTGACGTGCCCCGCCCCCTTTAGGACACTTTTTTATTTGCTAGGGATGTTCCAATCAGGTGTTTTTGCCCTCGAGTTGGAGTCATTTGATTTTGAGTATCTACCGATACCGAAACCCGATCCCATACTTCTATAATACATAAATAGGAATGAAGAAGAGCGAAGAAGCATCCATAGGAGAGACATAGGAGCTACGGATGAACTCCATATGCCTTTGGTGAACGAAACATGGGGTACATCTCATAACAGGACAAGTAGTTTGTCAAAAATCTTCTAATAAAGGACTGGCAGAGCTTTCTCTGTGTAATATTGGTGAGGTGGCATTTTAAATCGCGGTTTTACATTTGTTTTTGAGGTGTCTTATCAGGTTAGTTGTTTTAAATGTAGCCTTTTCTTTTCCACCTCTTGCAGTGCCAAGTTTACATATCTTACAATGTTGGCTATGTTGTTGTCATCAACTTTATTACTCTTTCTACTTCCGAGTTCTACTTTGTCGGCATTAACCAATAGCGTCTCTGCAACAAAGTGATGTCATTTTGCATGAGTTGCTGTTTCTGTGTGAAGTCAAGAAAAAGGTCTAACTCTGTACCACCGCATAACTGCAGATGTCTTAAAAAATAGAATAGAAATAGAAAATAGAAATAGAATATGTGTATATATTTGTCCTGATTGGGAGGTAATGTCCGTTTCTAATAGAGTCTGAAACCATTTGATTATTAGGTCAATATACAAAAAGATTGAGAGCAATTTATCTTAATTGTTGGACACTTATCTTCATATAGTGCTATTTAATTTACATTAAATTATGAATAATATATTTTTGTTTTTCCATAACTTGGACTTGTTGGACATTTTTAGTAAATGGTGTGTCACACCAAAGCACATCAAAACTTAATTTTATAGTAGTTCAAAAAAGTTAAATATGTAAACAATTCTGAGACAAAATGTAACAGGTGCACATTAAGTAAAGTGTAGATGAGATACAGCCCCGCATGCATACATCAGTATTGCATAACTTTTATGACACTATCCGATTCTAATCGATTCTGAAGCCGCGTGATCGGGCCCGATTTTCGATGACGTGATTGGATCTGGACATCCCTATCATTTGCTTTTCATCTGATGTGCTTGAGCTCAACAACTCACAGTGGTAGAGCTGTGATAAAACCAATCACTATTAGGTGTTGTTTTAAAAGGGGAGGAGCTACTCTATGCCCCACTCTATGTTTTTAGTGCTGCTGTACTTGTGTCAGAATTATAATTCAAACAAATTGCTCAAATGACCCTGCGTTTAGTTTTAAAATAAGTCTATTCCATAAAAGCTCACTCATGTTTTCCCTTCCGTTACCACTGTGATAATTTCGCACTTCTCCGTGAGAGAAAAAAAAAACAGTGAGTCATAATTTTGCAGATTAATGCGTGTGATTCATAAGTTGGCTTTTGTGCTTGTGTGGTGTTTCTTTTTTTACCCAGAATCCTGGTTTTGAGTGCAGTTCAATCACAAAGCTGGCTTCTCCACATGATGACTCAGAGATCTCAAATCTCTCTGAGGTGAAGATATGCACGACTCCCCTCCTGGAGAGAAGAAAACCAACAAATGCCAGGAAGAAGACCATAAAGGTAAAAATCAAATGCATAAATAATTCTTCCTTTGCTGTCCACACTGAATGGCAACAAGGTTATATATATATATATATATATATATATATATATATATATATATATATATATATATATATATATATATATATATATATATATATATTAATATGTACTGATGTTTGAAAAAAGCTTCTAACTAACTTTATCAATTCTTTCACAGTTTTTTACTGAACTGTTCCATGGTTTGACACAGGAAAATTCAAGAAAAATAACTCCTAAAATTATACAAATAGATTGAGAGGAATTTATCTTCATTGTTGGACACTTATCTTTATGTTGTGCTATTTATTTTCTATGAAATTATGATTCCCCCCCCATGACTTTGACTTGTTAGATATTTTCATAGACAAAAAGTGTCTCACACCAAAGCGCTTCACATTTGTAGCTCCTGTCATCTGAAGGCAATGACTGAGTGATTGACGGCTAATATCAACCAATCACTTGCGTTCAGTTCTAGAGCAGTGAGCCAATAAGAAGAGCACAAAGACGGGGCAAGCATTGCGGGCTTTATTACTTCAGCAAGTTTACAATCACATAACAACTGTTTTAACCTGTTCTTGAGTGCTGCATTTGGCGTTTTAGGTGCAAAGATGCATTCGGCATAAATGTCTCCTAAATCTGCGCACGCGGTGAGGATTTTGCAGTGAAAATGTATGCACTACAGTGAACTCTAACCGAACTCTCGTTTTTCTCCACCAGGTGTGGGAAAAGCCATTAGAACGACACAGATCACTGTGCCTATTCATGCCTGAGTCCCGCTTAAAAAAACTGATTGACAGGTGGTCATTTGTTTGTAATTTTATTTATTTATGGTTTGGTTCTGGGTAAAGCAAAGACCATGTGGGTCAGGTAGTGAAAACGGTAGGCTACAATGAATCAATTCATTATGAATTAATTGATATTTAACAACCACCTCCACCCCCGGCCTACGACGATGATGGCATCGTCCATCGCGATGTTTCACATAAGACATCGTACAATGCCAAATTAGTCAACATCGCCCAACCCTAGAACAGAGCATGACACGCAACGAGAAATATTCCACAAATAGCCTTTTTCTTTCCACCTCTTGCAGTGCCAAGTTTACATATCTTACAATGTTGGCTATGTTGTTGTCATCAACTTTATTACTCTTTCTGCTTCCGAGTTCTACACTGTCAGCATTAACCAATAGCGTCTCAGCAACAAAGTGATGTCATTTCGCATGAGTTGCTGTTTCTGTGTGAAGTCAAGAAAGAGGTCTAACTCTGTACCACCGCATAACTATAGATGTGTTAAAAAATAGAATAGAAATAGAAATAGAAATAGAATATGTGTATATATTTCTGAGTACTGATCGGGAGGTAATGTCGGATTCTTATAGAGTCTGAAACCATTTGAGTATTAGGTCAATATACAGATTGAGAGCAATTTATCTTAATTGTTGGACACTTATCTTTATGTTGTGCTATTTAATTTACATGAAATTATGAATAATATATTTTAGTTTCTCCATAACTTGGACTTGTTGGACATTTTAAATAGTATTAAAATTTAAAATTTAATTTAGTATTTAAATAGTTAAATTAGTAAATGGTGTGTCACACCAAAGCACATCAAAACTTAATTTTATAGTAGTTCAAAAAAGTTAAATATGTAAACAATTCTGAGACAAAATGTAACAGGTGCACATCAAGTAAAGTGTAAAGTGTAGATGAGATACAGCCCCGCATGCATACATCAGTATTGCATAATTTTTGTGACACTATCCGATTCTAATCGAGTCTGAAGCCGCGTTATCGGGCCCGCAACGAGAAAGATTCCACAACTATAGCCAACATGAAGACAGACATCCATAAAAACCTGTCAGACAGATACACAGAAGTTTAGGATTATCTTCTAGAAAATACTGCTGACTACCTGAAAATGTAGATATTTAGATTTTTTTTTTTGCAAAAAAAAAACCTATAAGTGACCCAGCAAAGCCTTAAGCTCTACTGTTAAATTTACTTGAATAGAATGCTATATTTTTATTTTTGCACCTTTACTTCTTTAAGTTGTCCCTTAATTTTGTCTCTGTCATTTCAGTAATAATCTATAAAGTTAAAAAAAAAAAAAAAAATTTTTCCAGAGACGGGCCTGTTTAATTCATTTTCTTAAAGAAGGTTCAGGTTAAATGAAAGAAATTTAAACAAAAGAAATACATTGAAAATTGTTAACTTGGTAATTTTTTAAATCTTTTATTCGCATTTCAGTTTTATTTTAAATTTTTATTCCAAATATCATGATACATATCGAATCGTAAACATTATATAGTGATACACATTGTATCATGAGTTGAGTGTATCGTTACACCCCTATCAACAACCTATACATGAACAGGAATGATAACCAAACAACATTGATTACTATCATTCAAACTGCGGCTGGTTCCAGATCAGCGCAGGTATAAATTAGAGCTCTTTTATGCATGTCAGAAAGGCACTCTTTCTTCACATCTACATTTAAGTCTCGCACCTCATCTTACAATGCACTGCGGGACTTACTCAGGCTGATTTAATAGAGCTGGTTTAACGGCTGCGTCCCGCTATAATGAGTCACCTTCTACATGCACTTCAGCGCTGATTATGGACTCCGCTTAGGTAAGAGTGAAAGGCGCTGGGAAATGGAGACGCGGTGGGGGTCTATGTAATATAAAGCTGTATGAAGGTATGACAGCGCTGACGTCTTTGGCTGCCGGCTCAGCAGAGGAGAGAGTGACAGTCGCCCGCTGCCCTGGCTCATCTGACACCAACAGTGCTCTTTTATTAGCCCACCATGATAAAGACGACTCAAGTGCTGGTTTGAAACTTCAGACCTCATTCCTTCTGTATCTTTAAGTGTGCAAATCCCTCTCTCAGTGCTGATTGGAGGGAGGGGAAACCAGGGGACTTCAAAGCCTGTGGGAAAGGCTACTGGGAGAGCAGGGGTTTACACGGGGTCAACTTTCATGTGGGTAGAAACAAGAGGTCAGAGTTCGCTGACATACCTGTTCAGCATTCCTTGGCCCTCCTTCAGGAAATGACCCTCACTTGTCTCAATTTGGGGGGCCTCCTGAAAGCAGAGCCTTTTTTTGGGAGAGTGCACCGGATTAAATCATTGTCTCTGTTGGGGAAGGAAAGTCTGAGATGGAGGGCTGTTAAATGGGCTGTGGAGATTTTTTTCCTTTTTAAGTTGTTTTGTCTGGATTGGAGGCTATAAACTAGTAATACGGATATGACTCATTTCATATCAAAATAAACATGCTGAATCATTGGAAGGCGATGGATAAATGCGGCTAAATTTGAAACTACAGCTGTCAGTTGTCTCCATTAGGAAAGACAAATGGCTAATAAATCACTTTGATAACTATTTGCTACAAACAGCAGTGGAACTCAATGGAGAACTGAACGTCTCCTGCTCCCCATTTTATTTTTCTTTATTATTATTATACTGTTTTATTGAAGAACGGTGCTCGAAATTTGCCAAAACTACGGAAGCGTGACCTGACTGTAAAACTCTGACTTTTTAACTCGAAATTCTGACTTTATAACTCGGAATTCTGACTTGATAACTCTGAATTCTGACTTTATAATTCAGAATTGCAACCTTATAACATGGATTGGATTATATTTTATTAATTAATTTCTTTTTTTATTATTTAGTGGCAGAAATGGGCTTCCATACGAAACAACTAAATATAGCATCAAAAGTCAACATGAACTCAAATACTTCTAAAGAAAACCACATGATGAAATCTATGAATCTATGAATTTACTGATTTTATCAGGTATAGTGACATGTTATTATATATATATATATATATATATATATATAATGCTGATTTGTGATATATATAGTTGAAGTCAGAATTATTAGCCCCCCTATGATTTATTTTTCTTTATATTTCCCAAATGATGTTTAACAGTTTCCCAGAGATGGGCTGCGGCTGGAAGGGCATCTGCTGCGTAAAAAACTTGCTGGATAAGTTGGCGGTTCACTCCGCTGTGGCGACCCCAGATTAATAAAGGGACTAAGCCAACAAGAATAATAAAATAATAATAATAAAAGAAATCAGTTATTAGAAATGAGTTATTAAAACTATTATGTTTAGAAATGTGTTGAAAAAAATCTTCTCACCGTTAAACAGAAATTGGGGAAAAAAATAAACAGGGGGGGCTAATAATTCTGAATATATATATATATAGCTTTTGTGTGAAGCCTTGTGATTCAAAACCTCTAGTAATAATGAGCTACATCTGTCAGTCAAACTGATAGTCCCGCCCTAATGCTACACCATTGGCCGAGTCAATGTTATTGTTGAGCTGTTCTGAAACATCAAACTGAAACTATCCAACACCAGAGTAATGTTTTGGTATTACCACAGAGACACATTGTTTACACAAGTCAAGTCACTCTGCAAATTGTGTGCATCTATTTCCTGATCATCAAGTGAATGTATTTTGGCAAACAAATCACCTCTATAAAATGAATATTATATGTTATTATATGTTATTTTTAAAATAAAACTCATGCTGTTTAACTTTAAATACTGTATGATGCAATTGTGAAGGTCGGGACATAAAGCACACACTCTAATCATTTCAAAATGTTATTATCCATTCTGCCACCTGTCAGTCACAGTGATAGCCCCACCCTAATGCCACACCGTTGGTCAAGCTGTCCTAAAACATCAAACTATCAAGGCCTCAGAGAATCTGAACCACAGAGACAATGTTTATACAAGAAGTCACACTGCAAATTGCTTGCTTCTGTTTCTTGATCATCAAGTGAAAGTATTTTGGCAAACAAATCACCTCTATAAAGTCTCTCTGTGTATAAAAGTGCCACCTCTGGGTGTAAAAATTCATATTGTTTGACTTTTATATGATGCAGTTGTGAAAGACGCGACACACATAAGGCATTCTAATGATTTTCAAAATGATTTCCTGCTTTCTGACATCTGTCAGTCAAACTGAAAGCCCCGTCCTAATGCCAAGCCTTTGGTCAAGCGGTCCTGAAACATCAAACCATCAAGATCGAGACTTGTTTTGATTGATAGCACCACGAGACACAATGTTTACACTTTTCAGGAGGTCATCCTGCAAATTGCTTGGTTCTGTTTCCTCATCATTAAGTATGTTTACAAACAAATGGCCTCTATTTAGTCTCATAAAAAAGTGCCACTGGGTGTAAAAATTCATGTTGTTTTTACTGTTATACACAGCGGCCACTTTATTTGGTACACCTGTCCAACAGGTGGCTAAACACAAATTTCTAAATAGCCAATCACATGGCAGCAACTCAATGCATTTAGGCATGTGGACATGGTCAAGACGATCTGCTGCTGTTCAAACCGAGCATCAGAATGGGGAAGAAAAGTGATTTAAGTGACTTTGAACGTGGCATGGTTGTTGATGCCACATGGGCTGGTCTGAATATTTCAGAAACTGCTGATCTACTGGGATTTTCACGCACAACCATCATTATTGGGTTTACAGAGATTGCACAGAAAAAGCGAAAATATCCAGTGAGCGGCAGTTCTGTGGGCACAAATGCCTTGTTGATGCCAGAGGTCAGAAGAGAATGGCCAGACTGGTTCCAGGTGATAGAAAGGCAACATTAACTCAAATTAGAGAGCTGAGCGGGACAAAATTTTGAATCCCGCTCCCGCCAGGTTTTTAGTCCGAACCCGACCATTTCCACTTATGTTCAGCATTCGGTGTCGCGCTGCCCGCCCCGTTTTCTACCTCGCTGCGCCCGTTCCCGCTAACGGGGGACAAAACCGAAAATCACCAAGCTATACAGAGTCCTGACAGCCTATAACAAGCTCTGTATTACACACACACACACACACAAACACACACACACACACACACATAGACACACAGCACCAAGCAATTGAAACAGACAGCATCACGCTATCTCTCATTCACACACACAGCACCAAACTCTCTTTCTCATTCACACACACACACACACAAACACACACACAGCAACAAACAAGCCAAACACAGTATCACACTCTCTCATTCACACACATACATACGTGTGCTCGCTCGCTCGCTCGGGAGTCAGGAGCGATATTGTTAGATCGCCCGCTCCCATTCAAAATACACCAGTTACCGACCACTCCAGTGCTTTATTTGAAAATTGACTCCCATGACGCAAGAAATCTGGTCAGGTCACACAGCTCCAGCAGTAAAGCCCGGGAATGCAGACCTCTAACTCAAATAACCACTCATTACAACTGAGGTATGCAGAAGATCATCTCTGAACGCACAACATGCCCAACCTTGAGACGGATGGGCTACAGCAGCAGAAGACCACACCGGGTGCCGCTCCTGTCAGCTAAGAACATGAAACTGAGGATACAATTCACATAGGCTCACCAAAATTGGATAATAGATGATTGGAAAAACGTTGCCTGGTCTGATGAGTCTCCATTTCTGCTGTGCCATTCAGATGCTAGGGTACGAATTTGGCATCAATAACATGAAAGCAACATGAACGCATTGTTGCTGACCATATCCATCCCTCAGTGTACCCATCATCTGATGGCTATTTCCATCAGGATAACGCACCAAGTCATTAAGCATGAATCATCTCAGACTGGTTTGTTAAACATGACAATGACTTCACTGTACTCAAATGGCCTCCACAGTCACCAGATCTCAATCCAATAGAGCATCTTTGTGATGTGGTGGAACAAGGGATTCACATTAAGGGTGTGCAAAAATCTGCAAAAAATAAAAACTCTGTCATCATTTATTCAACCTTCATTGGTCCAAAACCATAGTTCCGTTATGTAGAATACACAATATATTTTAACATATTTTAAAGAACGCTGGTAGCTGCACTCATTAACTTGCATAGTATTTTTTTACTATGAAAGCTAATAAGTGCCATCAACCAACATTTTTCAAAATATCTTCTTGTTTGTTTAACAGAAAAAAAACTCAATGATAAAACGCACATGAAGGAGAGTAAATAATGAGCAATTTTGGGTGAACAATCACTTTAGGTCTTTGTACACAACAATATATTTTGAAGTATGCTGCTACAGTATATGCACTCATTGACTTCCATAGTATTTTTTTCTACTATGAAAGCCAATGAGTGCCACCAGCCAACATTCGTCAAAACATATACTTCTGTGTTCAACAGAAGGAACTCAATTGTTAGAACCACATGATGGAGAGTAAATGATGAGTATTTTTGGGTGAACGATACCTTTAAGGGTCTTTGTACAGAATAATATATTTTAAAGAATGCTGCTACAGTAGCTGCACCCATTGACTTCCATTGTATTTTTTTCTACTAGGAAAGTCAAAAAGTGCCACCAACAAACATTCTTCAAAACATGTTCTTTTGTGTTCAACAGAAGAAACTCATAAAGATTAAACCACATGATGGAGAGTATATGATGAGCATTTTGGGTTGAACTACCCCTTTAGGTCTCTCTGTGTTTAAAAGATCCACCTCTAGTTCTAAAAACAAATTCAGATTCTTTGTCTTTGATATTGGTGTGACGGTCAGGAATGTCACTCTGCTTTGTGTCCCAGACAGTGTCCTATCAGTTAAGCACTGGATGGCAGGCTTTCCTGGCCTGCCTCCCGCTTCAGCAGATCTGACGATAGTCCCTCTCTACTGTAATGCTTTTAGAGGTCGCAGAGCGGCAAATTACCTTCTGGAATGCGATTCAGTTCGGGATGGCCAGGAATTTGCTGAAGCGGTAGCAGCGTATGTCATCTCTCTACCCAGGCAGAAAGAGCGCAAGTGCATTTGTCTGCATGTATGAATGCAGCTCTCACGCTTGGTGCGTTTGTCTGCATGTATGAATACAGCGGTCACGTTTAGCCAGTCACCATAAACAGGTGACCATGATGGCAAAGCAGATTATGAAGCTCCCGTCTGATGTATCACCATCACATGGATGGACCTCACCATGTGTTTTTCTGCTCTGTAGTGCATATGACCCGCTGCCTCTGTTTGTTTTTGTGTTCATCTTATTTTCAGTCAGGGGGATTTTTCCGAGTCATTTCCTCGTGATAATCGTGGCTCAACTGAATCAAAACACAGACGCTCATCCGTCAGCCATTACTCAACCGTAACCTCATGGTAAAGCCCCACATGAGCTGAACACTTCCTCTTGATTTGCATCATGAATGAATCCAACTGTCCAACCGCCTTGCCAAGCAACGGCCAATCAGCATTGTTTGGCAACAGGAAGCTCTGTGACCTCATCGTAGACAATCGCGGTTCCAGCTCCCGAAAGGAAAAACAGATGTAGAGTCTGAACTAAATTCATGCTTGCTGTTTATTTCCCCTTTGCCCTGATTAAGTGATGTAATTTCAAAGTGTTTTAAGAGTTTCAGGCAAAAAAAAAAAGCAAAGCAGAACAGTGAACTATTATTTTCCATTCAGACCTCAGAGCATATGATGTTCCTTTGTGTGGAATTAACTGTTTCATTAAAGCCCCCTGGAGAAAGGACATTTTCTTCCCTCCTACCAGGTCACACACTGTTCTAAACATAAAAGAAAAAAGTACTTCACAATCAGTCTTAACAATAGTGGCTGTTGCTTTTTAAATCCAATGCATAGAAAGTTTTATATGCAAATGCTTTATAATTGACTTTAAAATGCAGACAAGGAGGGTGGCATAGTGGCTCAGTCATTAGCACTGTCTCCTCACAGCAAGAAGCCCGCTGGTTTGAGCCCCGGCTGTGTGGAGTTTGCATGTTCTCCCTGTGTCCCTGGGTTTCCCCTACAGTCCAAAGACATGCGGTATAGGTGAATTGTGCAGTAGTGTATGACTGTGTGTGAATACATGAATACCTGTACTGGGTTGTGACTCGAAGGGCATCTGCTGTGTAAAACATATGATGGAATAGTTGGCGGTTCATTCCACTGTGGCGACCTCTGAAATAGAGACTAAGCTAAAGGAAAATGAATGAGTTGGTGGTTCATTCCTGTGTGGTGACCCCTGATAAGAAGGGGCTAAGCTGAATGAATAAATGAATGAATACAGGGAGACACTGAATCGAGCGGAGTGGACACTAAATGCAACAGCTGATTAATAATGCACTGAGCTGAAGGAAAATGAATGAGTTGGCGGTTCATTCCTCTGTGGTGACCCCTGATGAATAAGAGACTCAGCCGAAGGAAAATAAATGAATGATTGAATGCAGGGAGACACTAAATGCAGCGGAGGGGACACAAAATGCAACCAAGACAAATAAGGGACAAAGCGAAAGAAAATGAAAGAATGAATGAGTTGACAGTTCATTCCTTTGTGGTGACCCCGAAAAAATAATAGAGACTAAGCAGAAAGAAAATGAATGAATGAATGAATGAATGAGTTGGCAGTTCATTCCTTTGTGGCAACTCCTGATAAATAAAAGACTAAGCGAAAAGAAAATGAATGAATGAATGAATGAATGAGTTGGCAGTTCATTCCTTTGTAGCGACTCCTGATAAATAAGAGACTAAGCCGAAAGAAAATGAATGAATAAATGAGTTGGTGGTTCATTCCTTTGTGGCGACCCCTGATAAATAAGAGACTCAGCCGAGGGAAAATGATTGAATGAATGAATGAATGAATGCAGGGAGACACTAAATGCAGCAAAGCGGACACTAAATGCAACCCCTGATAAATAAGGGACCAGCTGAAGGTAAATGAATGAATAAATAAGTTGGTGGTTCATTCATTTGTGGCAAACCCTGATAAGTAAGGCACTAAGCCGAAGGAAAAAGAATGAATGAATGAATTGGCGGCTCAGCTGTGACCAAAGATAAATAAGGGACAAAGGAAAATGAATAAATGAAAGCAGGGACACTAAATGCAACCGCTGATAAATAAAGCACTAAGCCGAAGCAAAATGAATGAGTTGGTGGTCCATTCCTCTGTGGCGACCCCTGATAAATAGGAGACTAAGCTAAAGAAAAAAATAATGAATAAATTAATGAGTTGGCGGTTCATTCCTCTGTGGTGACCCAAATTGTAGTAAACTTGTACACAACACTGTAGTGTAATGTTTGTGAAATTTACAAATTTGTTTCAATTCCGAAATTTTCGGACAACTTTCTTCAGGTAAACAAAGAGAAATCTGAAGTCATTTGGGAACAGAGATGAGGTTCTCAAGGTGAATGCGTAACTTGGCTCAAACAACAAAAAATATGGTCAAAAATCTTGGTGTGACTGGAATCAGATCTGAGTTTCAATAGTCATGTCAAAGCAGTTAGTAAATAAGCATACTATCACCTCAAAAACATTGCAAGAATTAGATGCTTTGCTTCCAAAGAGGACTAATCAGCAGCAGGGTGGATTACTGTAATGGACTCCTCATGACCTTCCCAAAAACAGTCAGACAGTTGCATCTCATCCAGAGCACTGCGGCCAGGATTCTCACCAGAACCAGAAAATCAGAGCTAATCCCACTTGTCCTCAGGTCTTTACACTGGCTCCCAGTTACATTCAGAATAGATTTTAAAGTATTACTACTTGTCTATAAATCACTAAATGCCCTGGGCCCTTAATACATTACAGATATGCTCACTGAATACCTCAGATCATTATGATCAAATAAACTACAAATTCCTAGAGTTCAGTCAAACCAGGGTTAATCTGTTGTCAGCTACCATTGCCCCCGCTGCTGGAATCAGCTTCCAGATATGATTAGATATGCTCCAACATTAGGCACATTCAAATCAAGACTGAAAACACATCTGTTTAGCTGTGCCTTCACTGATTGAGCATTGTGCTATGTCCAACAGACCGCACTATTATGTCTTTCTTTTCTTTTTCACTCATTATTAACCTGTTTTAATAAAATTTAATCCATTTTTAATTCTTTTTTTTTCTTATTTCTTTTATTCCTGTTTATGTAAAGCACTCTGAATTACCATTGTGTATGAAATGTGCTATATAAATAAACTTGCCTCACATTTAAGATATTTTACTACTCTACACTTTCTAATGCCCGAGTACTTTTTGATGTTATCATGATTTTAGAGCTTAGTATTTAATCAACAGCTCTGACCTAACCTTAAACTAAACTTCAACACATTAAGTAACAATTCCTCTTACTTTTGGTAACAGACAAATTCACTCACTTCTATCATGCTTGGTGACAAAATGCTTATATTTGCCTTGAATCACATGCAGAACAAAGCGTCTATATTTAAGTCTGACATTTACAGCAACTCTCCCATGATTAAAATACATATCTACAGCGTTTCATTTATTAATGTGAAGTTCTCGTTTTTAGTTGTTCTCCCTCTGACTCAACATGCCGCCCACTGTACACATTCACAGCCGCGTGTCTCAAGACTCAATCGAATCGAGAAATCTCCTGCGTGAATGTTTACAGTACACCACACACGTTCCAGAGCATACGCAGTCTTTGCGTGTCACCTTTACGAAGGGTGTGTGAGATGTGTGTATAAGCAAACACCTATGTATCAATCAAAGGGTGTTCCCTTAACATCGCCAAAGTAGTAAAAAAAAAAAATCAGTCTGTTGACTGGTGCTTCACCAGGACAGAAGTTACACCCAACAGTCAAATAGACATCAGAGAAACAGACGTCAGTGAAAACAGTGCAAGCCATTTGCTCAGGGCTTAAGAAAACTCCTATTGATCCGGGTGGGAAGACGCAGCTTTTGGTTGTCGGAGGCGTAAATTATACAAATCTTTTATTCGAAGATACAAGCCGATCGATTGGGGCGTGTGCCGCATTGGAGGTATTGATTAACACCAGCAGAAACCATATGCCTCGCTTTCACCTTCCTTTGGGAATTACCTTTTTTTTTCTCTGTTAGGCTTTCTCTGTTGTTTATCGGCGGATGAAGAAAAAGGAAGCTCATAGTGGGGGTAATGAAGCATTGAGACTTGAATACTGGCGCGGGGTCAAAAGACTAAAAGGCCTGTTCACACTGAGAACAGAAAAGCAAAACGAATCGCGCACAAAAGGGACTATTCACATCAAGAGTGAAATGAAAAAGCACTGCATTCATTCGCATGCTTTTATGTCAAATACGAGCCATACCACAATACAAACAGCACTCGCTTTAATGCAACATAAAACTCAGATTAAAGGAAAATGGCTTCTTTGTTCTTGGTTAGAGGAAGCTTTAAAGGGATATTCAGTGCAAAAATGGAAATTCTGTCATTATTTACTCACCCGTCATGACGTCCCAAACATGTTTGAGTTTCCTTCTTCTGTGGAGGAGGATATTTTTAACCATGTATTTTTATGCTTACACAGGAAAATCAGTGGCGTCCAGTGTTGTTTCTTTCTCTTTTTAAATAGTTTATATTTCACACATGAAAAAAAAAAGGTCAAACGGATTTGGAATGATATGACGATGTTAAGTAAAGACTAGTTTACCAGCAAATAATGTAAAAGAATAAAAAATTGGAAATTTAAATCTTCCCACTTGCAAAAATAGTGAAGTAGTTTGGTAAAAGTAATGATAACACTTTATTTTGATGGTATTAGTAGGCTGTCTGCTTAATATCTGAAGAGTTTGGTTGCGCGATAAACGCTATTTTTTGACATTTGGATTTTATTATTGGAAATCACTGTTCAGATGTACCTAAATCTATGTGTGAATTGCTGCCATTAATAACATTTAAGGATGTACATTTTAGGCAGAGTACAAAATTTCCACAAAATGTGATATCCGCCAGACCAGTTTCTTTACAAAGTGCGATATAACGCTTGTAGTACGTTCAAGATGCTGCACGAGCTAAGCATCCCCTGTGAAAATAGTCACCGCTGGTGAAGTGCTCCGAGTTAGCTCATTGATTTAACGATAATATCAAAACAAAATACATATATTTGTAAAATGAGAAATAGGCTAACTAAAAAAAAAGTTCACCATTTAATTGTTTACCGTTGGCGAGCTGTCAGTCGCGTAGGCTACGTCATTGATCAACAGCTGTCTGTCTGTCAGAGAATCAAAGCTTCAGAGTCAAGCTAACATCATGGATTTCGATGACGGATTTGAGCCGGTCATTACAGCTGCTGTTGGGGGAACGAGGAAGGCATCTAAAGACAATCATCAAAGGGAGAAAAACGAATGGGCAAGGCATTCAGGGGAGGGAAACATCTGAAGATTAATTGTGGTCATCGTGCGAGTAATGTTGGTCTGTGTCATGCCGACAAACTGTCAGATGAAGATGAAGCCTTCAACTTCACAAATATGTGTAAAACGATACAAAAGTGGACCAGGATAAAATATTCCTACCTCTGTCAACAGTAAACAAATGCAGCAGAGAACGAGTCTCCGCTGATGTCAAGAAGAAGGCCAAGGAGGTAATTCTTGTTGTTGTTGATTTATTATAAGGGATCAAAAAGGGCACAGGTTGTTCAGAAGAAAAATAAAGGGTTTTGTTTTTTCACAACAACCAATAAACTCTATAATCTATTATTATTATTATTATTATTATTATATTATTACAGTGAAATAATTATTTAAATATGGCGGGGCAAGGCAAGCTTGTGTCACGGACTCGGTGCAATAGAGACAAGAACTGTGGCACCGCGGCTCCACCCTCTCTGATCACACAGCTTTGGTTTTCAGCAGCGGTGTGGAAGCAGCCTCCATTCTTTCTGTAACAAGCTACTAGTTGTTTATCTAACTAACTTAATCTTACTTATCAAACAAAACCCTGATTTACTAGCTTTTTTAAATGGTAGAATATAAAGCGTTTTGCAAAAAAATGTTATGTAATGGAATGTTATGTTTTAAATGCTCTGGTCAAAATTAACTCTGAATCTTATTATTATTATTAATCAATCTTTGTATATACTATTTCATATATTTCTGATGTATTGTTTTTAACCAATTTAAGATGTTTGACAATGTTAAGATAAATATGTTGCATTTTGGTATGTGTTTTTACTTATTTATGAACTATTTATGGACAAAGTTAAATAAAAAAAAATCCTGGATTTAAAGAATATTGTGTTCCTGGCTTTCACTGAGCTCAAGTAATAGTTTAATGTACAACAATTATGAATAAACTTGACTGTTGAAGACTTAAATAATAATGTCACATAACCAACATTTCTCAAAATGGATATATCTCATTTTGCAACGAAACTCTTCATCTGTTGATACTGCCCCTTTAACTGACAATTAACTGACTATAAGAAACTTTGAAAGTATGTGCCTAACCCTAACCCAAACCCTAACCCCAACCTAACAGTCTACTTCTAATCTAAAGAGAATTAGTTGACATGTAGATACAATGTAACTTCAACAAACGGACCATCAAAATAAAGTGTGACCAAAGTAATTTCTATAGTGTTTTTTAAGCATACAGTAGCACTTGATTTAATCTGTTTTGGTAAACCTGGGGTGTCCAAACTCGGTCCTGGAGGGCCCGGTATCCTGAAAAGTTTAGTTCCAACCCCAATCAGACATTCCTGGGCTAGCTAATCAAACTCTTACTAGGCTTTCTAGAAACATCATTTTTTTCTACAAATAAGGGTATATTATACTATAATATACTACTGTAGTATAATAAGAGTATATTATACAATACCATGATCTACTGTACTAAAATAAGGCTATATTATACTACAATAAACGACCGTTTACTGTAGTAAAAACTAAATTATGCTACAGTATTTAATATAGTTTATCAGTTCACTATAGCTAACACTAAAGTATGATGTAGCATTCATTGACAAAGTTGTAAATACTATAATATATACTGTATAATGCACTTTACTATAGTATGGTTCTAAAACAATGGAATATTTACTATAAATTACTATAGTATTTTTATGACATACTGTACTCAGTGGCGTAGCGGACGGGCCCGCAGGGCACGCACCGCGGGGGGGCCCCGCGTGATCAGGGGGCCCCGCGTCGTCGCGATTTTTAATAATTGATAATCCGGCAACCGCAATAATCAAACTCTCGGGAACAACTGTAGTCGGAACCAAAGTTCACAGGTCTGTGTTCTCTGAACACCTCTCAAGCGGTGGACTACTTCATTCTGATTGCTTGCCGCCAATGTTGCCAACTTAGCGACTTTGTCATTAGATTTAGCGGCTTTTCAGACCCCCCTAGCGACAATTCTAGCGACTTTTTTGTGTGTTATTGGAGATTTTTTTAGACTGCCATTTGTCCATACTGTACCGTCCCTACTCTTCTCAACGAGCTGCGTGTGATGCCGCCGGCCCCTCCCCCGCCTCACAGCACTGACAGGCGGCCCAGTCAGTCCTCTACAGCAGCCTCTCCCACCTGCAGCCCGAGAGCAGATCACCCCTCTGCGTACCGACGACAAATGATTTAGCACAGGCAGTGTGAAGGTATTTCCCTTGTACAGTCAAACCGATCTACTTCTCCTTTATTTTAACAATTTAATTGGACCGTTTATTCTTTTCTTGTTCACAATCACAGATATTTTAGTGACAGTTTCTGAACTTGTCTGAGTTTATTACATATGAGAGATTACTGCACATTCACTACACATCTATTATGACATACTGTATTCAAACAGCAATAAATTTAGTTAAATAAACATGCTTAAATAAAGTGTAGTGCAATTATAAATACCCCTTTATTAACCATAGGCTGTTAAACAAACAGAAACGGCAGAACGTGATGATGTCAGTGATATGCAAATTGACGTATGACGCATCCCCCCCCCCAAACCCCCCCCCCAACCCCCCCCCCCCCGAAACTTCATCAGGGGGCCCCATCAGCGATCCCGTCAGGGGGGCCTCCACATTTTGCGCTACGCCACTGACTGTACTGACTGTCGCACAACTCAGGGATGTAATGTGAGTGCTTACAAAAGGCACATCTAAGTTAGCTGGTATGCTAACAAACAGAATGTTGTTTTTTGCTTATTGGTGTGGATGCTAATATTAAAACATGAACATGAACATTTACCATTTTTCCAGTTGCTTTAGCTTATTAAAAAAACACTATAGTAATATATAGTAAATATACTGTAGTGGTTTTGTATAACCAAATGACAAGTTGCACAACTCAAGGCTGCAATTAGTGCTTACTAAAGACACGGGATCTTAGTTAGCCGTTATGCTAACAAACAGAATGTAGTTTTTTTTATTAGGGTGGATGCTAATATAGGCCTTTAAAACGTGAACATTTAGCATTTTACCAGTTGCTTTAGCTTATTTAATGTACCATGCCATGTATCACACATAAACGGCTACTTTTAACAATCTGAATGTATCGTCTGATGGCTAAAGTAATATGAAATGTTGTGTGACACAAATGCTAATACTTACAGTGTCGGAGGAGAGGCGTTTGGATGGGACTGAGGTTTATGACAGGGTCAGAGAGATGAGACAAGCCTGGGTCCACATGTGCCAGACTCACATGCCAGCCTGACACACTGGGCACGTCACCGGAGAGCTTAACTTCTCGATATGAGCCTCTGTTCCAAGCCCACAGTTCACTTGATGGAGGATCTCTGTTATGAAGTGTCAAAATTGTCCCAGATGTTCTGCCTTGTGGGAAATACAGACAGAAGGAAATTAGAACATTTCTGGCAGAACAAGAATATGAATTAATTTGAGGCAATAAAATAAACCCTATAGCTTAGGAGGATTTTGATGAGAAATTAGTTCGCGCTGAAATCTAACGACCAAACAGACTTTTCTAGGACTAAAAACTTCTCCGTTCAAAGTTTGAAAACAATTATTGCATATTAAAAAAATCCATAATAATAGTATAGACACACTAAATTTTTAATGAAATAATAGTTAAAATTCTGTCATGGATGGATCATAAAAACAAAAAGAAAAAAAAAATTAAATGAGTGTTAAATATAAAGTATTTAAAATCATGCATTTTAAAAACATTAATGGATTGGATTGAAAATGTATTAATGCTTATTGAAATACTATTATATATAAAGCATTTTTAAAACATGGATTTTTAATTAAATACTTAATCCTTATTTAAATACTAATATACATACATATTCGCCATATGTATATATATATACATATACATATACATATACACACACACACACACACACACATATATATATATATATATATGGCAATGCAGTCGTGCAGTAGGTAGTGCTGTCGCCTGACAGTAAGAAGGTCGCTGGTTCGAGCCTCGGTTGGGTCAGTTGGCGCTTCTGTGCTGAGTTAGTATGTTCTCCCTGCATTTGCGTGTGTTTCCTTCGGTTGCTCCGGTTTCCCCTACAGTCCAAAGACATGCAGTATAGGTGAATTGGGTTGGCTAAATTGTCCGTAGTGTATGTGTGTGAACAAGTGTGCTTGGATGTTTCCCAGGGATGGGTTGCGCTAGAAGGGCATCCGCTGCGTAAAAAATGCGCTGGATAAGTTGGTGGTTCATTCCGCTGTGGCGACCCCAGATTAATAAAGGGACTAAGCCAAAAAGAAAATGAATGATATAATGAATGTATATATATATAAACAATTAGTAAAAACATTAATGGATTATGTAATAAAAAATGTAATACTTAATACTTATTTAAATACCAATATATAAATCTAGAGTTTATGGGTTTTGAAATCTTTAAATGTTTAAATTTATTAATATAAATTAATAGTTTATAAGAATAATGAAAATTAAATTATACAAATAAAAAAAAAAACAATATCGAAATTGATGAAATAAATAAATGATTTTAACATGAATAAAGTTCAAATTAACAAATGTGATGTCATTTAAAATAGTATAATTTTCATTGAAATGTAATTGAATCTGTCAGGGAAAACAGAACCATTCAAAAAGAATAATTAATGTCACAAATTAAGACCATGCAATTTAAGAACATTAATGTATTTTATATAATATAATATAATAAATAAATAAATATAAATAAATAAATAAATACTAATATAATGAATATATTATAATACAAATTTGTAGAATTTAGGAGAATTTTAAATCATTTTACATTAATTTAAATCATCAGCTTAATTTAAACGCATAATTTAAAGGAGTAATGGACTTCCAAACTAATACAATCTAACATACAATTATATATAGAAATATAGAATTATATATATTATATATATATATATATATATATATATATATATATATATATATATATAATTAATAAAACTTGCAAAAGTAACAAAAGAGAATATTTTAATAACAGAAAATAAACCTCTTAAAATAAAAAATCAGAAATCATGGAACTAAATGCAACTTTTAAATTTTTTTTAAATTTAAATTTTTCTGTAAGAGTCATGAAAATCATGGAATTAAAACTAAAGGCAGAAATTTAATATTTATTTATATTATTACTAATTATTGCACAGTATTTCACTTAAAATATGCTCCCTTATGGTCATATGCTCTATACTTTCATCCCACGATGAAAATAATAAGCTAAAAAGGGAATTCAATAGTCTCAATTCTTCAGAAAAAGACCCCCCAATCTAAATCTGAGCGCCAGGAGAATCATTTGCCTTCCATCACTAATAAAGAGAATTCATTCTAGGTCATTTGTGCTTTTCCTTTCCGTTGTCCTCTCGTAACACGATGTCCACTACTGAGACGGGATGTAAACACAGCCAGCACACCGTTCTAACAATAGCAGGTCTAATTACATACACAAACACGGATTTAGAAGTTCCCCGTTTTCCTGTTATCCAACAATCTCCTTTCCTCCCGCCCACTTTATGTCCCACGTAACTGCGCAACCTTTCGGAAAACAGAAGCGGAACAAAGACGCAGGAGCAGTGGAAATTAAGCCCTGTCCGTGTTTACATTCATGACCGTGGACGTCAGCATGAGAACGTGATGCATCAACACACACACGAGAGCTTCTGTTGACCTATTAGACGCATAGAGGATGCACATCCATGGAGGCTGCAGGTTAACTGCTGGAAACAAACACACTGTTTACAGGACCTCCACGTTGATGGAGACGGAGAAATCTGATCGCTTAGTAGACGTCATGGGTGATCTCTGCTGATTCTGTCCTTCCCCATCTAATCCGGCCAAAATGAGGCTGTCATCTTTGTTCTGCCACTGACCTCACTGTTAAACATCAAAGAGAGTAAACAGAACAGCTGATTAAAGATGGCGCGGGCCTTTTGTCACGTCCTGTCATTTGAGGCAACAAATCATGTGTGTTTCTGAGAAGCCTGATGTTACTTTTAGAAGAGATCAGATTTAGTTTCAGAGTGATGCTTGCTAAAATGGGCACTATGAGTTTTTATAGGCATCAAACAATGAGGTAATGCCTAACAGTGCCATAGCAACCACCCCACAACACCCTAGCAAAAAACTATTCCAAACACATTAACAATACCCAAACTCTTTGAATCACTTTGGTAACCACCTTACACTACAGACAGTAATCAACAAATCACTCAATACACCCTAGTAACCATTCAGATTACCTTGCTAACCACATCACACCCTAGCAACACACTGCAAACCATTCAGAATACCTTAACGACCACTCTACAAACAATTCAGAACACTTTAGCAACCCCCTCATTCCTTTGCAATTCTAGAAGTGGCCAACAAATCATTCAACACACTGTAGCAATACACTAGAAACCATTTAAAATACCTTAACAACCACATTACACTCAAGAAACACACTAGAAACCATTCAAAACACCTTAACAACCACATCTCATCCTAGCAACGAATAAATCTGAACACCCTACAAACAATTCAGAACACCTTAGCAACCCCCTCACAACCTAGCAATCCTAGAACCGGTCAACAAATCCCTCAACACATCCTTGATACCCTCTAGAAACCCTTTAGAATAACTTAGCCATATTACACCCTAGCAACGCACTACAAACCATTCAGAATACCTTAACTACATCACACTCTTCTACTTCTACTATTACTTCAACAAATCATTCAACACATCCTAGTAACACACTAGAAACCCTTTAAAATACCTTAATAACCACGTTATACCCTAGCAATTCACTACAAACCATTCAGAATACCTTAACATCTACATCCCACCCTAGCAATGAAACAAATCAGAACACCTTAAGCAATCCCCTCACACCCTAGCAATACTAAAATTGGTCAACGGATCACTCAACACACCCTAGCAACATTCTTGACACTATTCAGAATAACTTAACCACATTACACCCTAGCAACGCACTACAAACAATTTAGAACACCCTAGCAATCATTTCAACACCCTAGAAACCATTCAGAATACTGTAATAAGCACATCACACCCTAGCAACGCACTACAAACCCTTCCGAATAGCTCACAAATCACAACAAACCACTTAGAATGCCTCAATTTCATCACACCCTAGCAACACCTTTAAGACCCTTATTTAGAACATCCTAGCCAACAACCCTATAAACCAATCAGGGCACTTTAAAGTGTCACGAAACACCAAAACACATTTTTTGAGCTTTTGACAGTCATATATGTGTCCCACGCTGCTATAAACACTATTTGGACACATCTCTTCCACTAACAAGTGAAAATTGGTTGTTTTTGTGTTATTTCGAGCAAATTCATTTCCAGGCTGAAACTAATTTTTGAAGCTGCGTCATGCCGATTAGACACTGGCGTGTAATCCAGCATGTAGCCTGGATGTCTGTGCCTGCGAGTGCATCGTGACGTCTTTGAGTGTGCAGCATTAATTCATGAAAAAGGCTTGGGTCAAACCAATCAGTGCGCTCTATTGTGAACGAGGTACAGTTTCATTAATATGCATAATAGCTTCGAAGACCTGTTACAGTGTTCAGATGGCAGAGAGACACCACGTGTCAGGGTTCTGCCACTTTGGTCTTGTAAATTCTTGTTTTTGTGGCAGAGCTCTGACACTTCTCATGTCTGGTCCTGTTTCTGTCTCTGTGTGAGCGCGCGCCGTCGTGGGTGTACGTAGAGTGTGCGCGCTCCTGCTTGACGCGGCCGCGCGCGCGCTCTGCGTCACTCAGACGCGTGCGCTCTTGTACTCGTGTTTGTGTTTTCGTTTGTCAGCAGCGTGGTGTTTCATTCCCAGCGTCTCAGTCTTGTTGGTTTCGGTTTTGGTCGGCGCTGGGATGAAGCATGCACGCTGCGTGTGTGTGCGCACGGTGAGTGTTTTCATTCATCGTGTGCTCGTGTCTTGCGTCTTTTGTCAAAGCACGTGGCTCGGTGTTTACATTGTGGTCACGTGCTTTTGTCGTGTGCTTCAGTGTTGTTATGTGAGCGCATGGCTTGTATTGTCTCTCTGTGTCATGCGCTCTCCCGTCTATTGTCTTGTCCCACCCACCTTGTTACCTTGTTTGTAATTATTATTTTCACCTGTCCGCCTGTCTGTTTATTGGTTTGTCTTTCCTATTTATTCTCCTAGTGTGCTCTGTTCTGTGCTGGTCCGTTGTTGATTGTTCCCTTCACTGTTGTATCTGCTGATTTCTAGTCTACAACAGTGGTTTAAGTATTGTCTTGTCAAGTTCCAGACCTAGTCTAGTTGAGTGTGTAATATGATGTTGTGTTTTTCCCCACGTGGGTAGATTTGAGTTTTGTTTTTGTTTTATTTTTCATTAAACTCTTCATTCCCTGCATTTGGGTCCTCGCCTCCTCTCCATCCACCCCCACATATCGTGACAGAACGGACCAGCCAGAATGAGGACCCAGCGGAATGAAGATGGCTCCTTCGCCAGCCGCATTACTAAGTTGCTGCATTTGCAGTCACTGAAACAATGTGGCTTGAATTTGGAGGAGTTTGCGGAGAAATTCCGCAAGGCAGCTGAGGGGCTGAATTTTAATGACTGGCTGCTTATGACCCACCTAAATTTTGCTCTGGACAAGCCCCTTCTTCCCCTGCAGATCCAGAGAATGGTGGGATGGTCATACCAGCAATTTATTAATCACATGGTTCAGCAGCAGGAGAAAGGGATCCTTCAGGAGGAGAGGATCCCTTGCACCACCAGCGCCGCCTCCCAGCCCATGTCCAGCCCTCAAGGGCTGACCCGCACTCAGAAGCGGAGGTTAAAGAGGAAAACCTCTGCTGCAGTGTCGGCTCCAGCCCCTGAGCGCCCTCCAGTGTCGGCTCCAGCCCCTGAGCGCCCTCCAGTGTCGGCTCCAGCCCCTGAGCGCCCTCCAGTGTCGGCTCCAGCCCCTGAGCGCCCTCCAGTGTCGGCTCCAGCCCCTGAGCGCCCTCCAGTGTCGGCTCCAGCCCCTGAGCGCCCTCCAGTGTCGGCTCCAGCCCCTGAGCGCCCTCCAGTGTCGGCTCCAGCCCCTGAGCGCCCTCCAGTGTCGGCTCCAGCCCCTGAGCGCCCTCCAGTGTCGGCTCCAGCCCCTGAGCGCCCTCCAGTGTCGGCTCCAGCCCCTGAGCGCCCTCCAGTGTCGGCTCCAGCCCCTGAGCGCCCTCCAGTGTCGGCTCCAGCCCCTGAGCGCCCTCCAGTGTCGACTCCAGCCCCTGAGCGCCGCTCAGTGCCGGTCCCAGTCCGGCTCCTTGCCCTGCCGGCACCACCCAGACGTCTTTCCCTGCCGGCCCCAGCCCGGCTCCTTGCCCTGCCGGCACCACCCAGACGTCTTTCCCTGCCGGCACCACCCAGACGTCTAGCCCTGCCGGCCCCACCCCGGCTCCTTTCCCTGCCGGCACCTACCAGACGTTTAACCCTGCCGGCCCCAGCCCGGCTCCTTGCCCTGCCGGCACCTACCAGACGTTTAGCCCTGCCGGCCCCAGCCCGGCTCCTTGCCCTGCCGGCACCACCCAGACGTCTTGCCCTGCCGGCACCACCCAGACGTCTTGCCCTGCCGGCCCCAGCCCGGCTCCTTGCCCTGCCGGCACCACCCAGACGTCTTTCCCTGCCGGCACCACCCAGATGTCTAGCCCTGCCGGCCCCAGCCCGGCTCCTTTCCCTGCCGGCACCTACCAGACGTCTAGCCCTGCCGGTCCCAGCCCTGCTTTTTGCCCCAACCAGATGTCTTGCCCTGCCGGTCCCAGCCCGGCTCCTTGCCCTGCCGGCACCAGCCCGGCTCCTTGCCCTGCCGGCACCAGCCCGGCTCCTTGCCCTGCCGGCACCACCCAGACGCCTTGCCCAGCCGGCGCCTTCCAGACGCCTTGCCCAGCCGGCGCCTTCCAGACGCCTTGCCCAGCCGGCGCCACCCAGACGCCTTGCCCAGCCGGCGCCACCCAGACGCCTTGCCCTGCCGGCGCCACCCAGACGTCTTGCCCAGCCGGTCCCAGCCCGGCTCCTTGCCCTGCCGGTGCCACCCAGACGTCTCGCCCTGCCGGCGCCACCCAGACGTCTCGCCCTGCCGGCGCCACCCAGACGTCTCGCCCTGCCGGCGCCACCCAGACGTCTCGCCCTGCCGGCGCCACCCAGACGTCTCGCCCTGCCGGCGCCACCCAGACGTCTCGCCCTGCCGGCGCCACTCAGACGTCTCGCCCAGCCGGCCCCAGCTCGGCGCCCTGCCCTGCCGGCCCCACCCAGACGTCTCGTCCTGCCGGTCCCAGCCCGGCGTCTCGCCCTGCCGGCTCCCCTCTGGTCTCCTGCCCTGCCGGCTCCCCTCTGGTCTCCTGCCCTGCCGGCTCCCCTCTGGTCTCCTGCCCTGCCGGCTCCCCTCTGGTCTCCTGCCCTGCCGGCTCCCCTCTGGTCTCCAGCCCTGCCGGCTCCCCTCTGGTCTCCAGCCCAGCCGGCTCCCCACAGGCCTTCAACCCAGCCGGCTCCCCACCGACCTCCTGCCTTGTCTCCCCTGATAGACTCTCCCTGGGTCGTCCCTCCTGCTCCTCCCTGGTGTTCCCTCTCTGCACCCTGGACGGACCCTCCGGCTCCACCCTGGCTCCCTGCCGGGGCCCCCGACCCACTGAATCCACCCTGGACTGTCCCTCCTGATCCTCCCTGGTCTTGCCCTCCCATCCCTCCCTTGTTTGTCTTGTTGGGTCTGGCTTGGCTTCCCTCCCTCCCTCCCTTCATGTTGTCTTGCCTGTTCACCCCCCTGTCTTGTGTCTGTTGATGTTGCCTGTTTTGTTGTCTTCTAGTGTTTCTTGTCTGTCTTGTACCTTGTTGGATGTTCCCTTTAGGGACGCCAGGTGGCGTCCCTTTTGGGGGGGGCTAGTGTCAGGGTTCTGCCACTTTGGTCTTGTAAATTCTTGTTTTTGTGGCAGAGCTCTGACACTTCTCATGTCGGGTCCTGTTTCTGTCTCTGTGTGAGCGCGCGCCGTCGTGGGTGTACGTAGAGTGTGCGCGCTCCTGCTTGACGCGGCCGCGCGCGCGCTCTGCGTCACTCAGACGCGTGCGCTCTTGTACTCGTGTTTGTGTTTTCGTTTGTCAGCAGCGTGGTGTTTCATTCCCAGCGTCTCAGTCTTGTTGGTTTCGGTTTTGGTCGGCGCTGGGATGAAGCATGCACGCTGCGTGTGTGTGCGCACGGTGAGTGTTTTCATTCATCGTGTGCTCGTGTCTTGCGTCTTTTGTCAAAGCACGTGGCTCGGTGTTTACATTGTGGTCACGTGCTTTTGTCGTGTGCTTCAGTGTTGTTATGTGAGCGCATGGCTTGTATTGTCTCTCTGTGTCATGCGCTCTCCCGTCTATTGTCTTGTCCCACCCACCTTGTTACCTTGTTTGTAATTATTATTTTCACCTGTCCGCCTGTCTGTTTATTGGTTTGTCTTTCCTATTTATTCTCCTAGTGTGCTCTGTTCTGTGCTGGTCCGTTGTTGATTGTTCCCTTCACTGTTGTATCTGCTGATTTCTAGTCTACAACAGTGGTTTAAGTATTGTCTTGTCAAGTTCCAGACCTAGTCTAGTTGAGTGTGTAATATGATGTTGTGTTTTTCCCCACGTGGGTAGATTTGAGTTTTGTTTTTGTTTTATTTTTCATTAAACTCTTCATTCCCTGCATTTGGGTCCTCGCCTCCTCTCCATCCACCCCCACATATCGTGACACCACGTTGTGTTGCCAAAACAAGTGAAAAAAAAAGAGCAGTTTGGAGACACAGGTTTTGTTTTCATTTCCAGCTATGAGAGCACAGCTTTACTCATGTGTGGATTACTGTGCACGCGACACGCCACAAAAATATGTGTCTAGGAAACATTTTTTACCCGAGAGCTTTTCTTATCTGGAAATGGGAAAATCCGTATTTGCTGCTCGTCTCCTTTTAAAAAAGACACGGCTCCAGATGGTTTTAATTGTCCTGTCTCTACAGATTTGGTAAGTAAGCGATCAGTGGTCTTTGTTTGTTTATTTAGATGGTAAAGTTAGTTTGTGTCGTCTGCAGTACTCTTTCAGTGTTAAAAGACAGACCTTAGTCAAAATGATTTAGTTACTACAGTATGCTAATGTCACTACAATAATATGGACTGATAGATCCGCTGTAAATGCTGCTCTCCGAATGTAAACATCACAATCAAACAACCGTCGTGTAGGATTTTCGTCGTATTTTGTGACAGGATAGTCTATACACACATTGGGCTTTCTGAAGACACCTACTGAGTGCATCTAAGTTACCGAGAAATGCAGAGTTTTTCTTTTTCTCCCTTTCGCCATGCGATATTAAACATTGCATTAAAAATACACGCTTCCAGCAGTTCCTCAAATCAAATATCTTGTTTGTCACGAAGGGCATGAATGAAATTCCTGAATGAAAGTGCCAAACTGCAGTTAAAGTCCACCATTTAATAATTTGGCAAATAATTTGATTACTGATGTCCATGTAAACGCAGTCACTGTCTTTCTGCCCTGCGTCTGATGGTTTGCTTACCCTCTGTGAAAATCAGAGTGTGCCCAAACCGAAACTTCCATTGTTATGCAAATTTTTATGCACCTTCCCTCTTTCCTTCCTCTGACACTCCCACCTAAACATAGCTGGACACACCCACTTTCCACTGACTTTTCCTAAACTAGAGGTGTGAAAACACCCTGCTTGAACAGGCCCTTTAACAAACTCCCCACAATCTAGCAACATCCTAGTGACCTAAAATACACAAAATTCAGAACACCTTAGTAACACCTTACAGACAATTCTGAACACCTTAGCAACCGCCTCATACCCTAGCAACCCTAGAAGTCGTCAACAAAACACAACACACCCTAGAAACCCTTCAGTATACTTTAACAACCATATCACACCCTAGCAATGCACTACAAACGATTTGGAATACCTTACTAACCATCTTACTAACCAAGCAACTTACTACAAACTATTCAGAATAGCTTAAAAATCACATCGCACACTAGCAATGCACAACAAACTACTCAGAATACCTGAACAATCACATCACACTCTAGCAACGCCCTCTGCAAGCAATACAAAACATCTTAGAAACACCCTACAAACAAATCAGGGCTCTTAAACAAACTCGCTGCAATACCCAAGTGACATACACAACATTTAGAACGCCTTAGTTACACTCTACAGACAACTCTGAACAACTTAGCAACCACCTCACACCCTAGCAACCCTAGAAGTGGTCAACAAAGCACTTGACACACCCTAGAAACACTGTAGAACCCATTCAGAACAACCACATTACACCCTAGCAACACACTATAAACCATTCGGAATACCTTAACAATCACATCACAGCCTAGTAACACCCTATGTAAGTAATACAAAACCTCTTAGAAACACCCTACAATCAAATCAGGGCCCTTTAGAAAACTCCCCGCAATACCCCAGTGACATACACAAACATTTAGAACACCTTAGTTACACCCTACAGACAATTCTGAACACCTTAGCAACCACTTCACACCCTAGCAACCCTAGAAGTGGTCGACAAATCACTTGACACTTTACTAACCACATCACACCCTAGCACTGCACTACAAACCATTCAGAATACCTTACCCACCACATCACACCTTAGCAATGCGAAGAGCAGATGCTCACCTCAAATGTCACAATCTAGTGCTCACGCTAGTGCCTATACACAAGGCTATGTCATTTTTCATCATTTGAATACATGTTAGAAGTATTTTCATAATTCTCCTGATCTGATAGCTGCCACTAACTGTGCTGGAGGTGCAGTTCGGGAAGGTGCGAGATCTTCATTGTCACAACTGAAGAATTACCAATGGAAATTCTATGGAAATTGTATAATTCCTAAACTGCTTTCTGATATAATAACAAGGAGAGGGTTTTCCCATGACTGTGGTGTCGTTTTTGTTCTAGTTTTACTGCAGGTTCTTGCGTGTCATGTAATGTGCTCCTGTGAAACAGCTGCTCCACAGAAAGAGCAGAGTCTGGCCTTTGCTCTGGGGCAAGTTGTTATCACATACAAACGTTCTGTCTCTTCCACACTCACAGCAAGTTTGATCAGATTCCACATTCCAGCACAGAGAGAAAAAAAAAGAGGAGAGTGTTTAGCACACTAAAGGATTAAGCAATTACCGATAATTCATGCTACTTTAATGCAAGCAATGTTAGTTCTGCTGAATAATTTCGCTGATTGATGATGATAACGCAAGTCGTGCATCACCGCTTGAAGTCTAAACAGAAGTGACTGATCACCGGTGTGTTAAAGAGGTGAGAACATGGAGTGATCATTTACATACTCACTGATGTTACGTCAAGGTGAAACACATAACACAGCAGCAAAACACTGGCCATCTCCATGTTAGAAAGGCAAATTTGGAAAACATTTCCATCACTGTTTGCATCAAGATCCTTACATCCCAACTCAGCTTTTTGGCATACTGTATGACTTGCCGTCATTTACATATCAAGTTTCAGCACTTTGGCAGTGGTTGTGGACACATTTGGATAAAAAGTTAAAGTATCCAAAACAGCTGTACAAAAAGGTGATCAAGAATCAGAGCAAGGCCCAATCCCAATTCTATTTTTGTACCTCTACCCCTTCCCCTTGGCCCTTGAAACAGAGTGTGAAGGGGAAGAGCTACAAAATTTACCCCTAAGAAATAGGACAGCACTACAGCACCAGCACACTTCATCATATGTCATCGCAATCTCTTGCTTCATATGAGATTGACGATCGCGACTGTTGTAGTTATTCCAGTTGCGTTATTTTTTGGTATTTATTTTCAGAAAAATCACTGAAGGCAAGTAAGTCAAGTTTATTCATGAAGCACTTTTAACTTCAGTTTGGCACTGACTAAAGTGCTGAAAAAAACCATAGCACACATTCTAAAACAGTAAAAAAACAATAAAAGTAATAATAAGAATAATAGTATTACAGCAACAAAGCACAATAAATAATAATAATAATAATAATTCATTTTATTTGTAAATGGTGCCTTTCTAGACACCCAAGGTCGCCTTACAATAAGCATCAGCAGACATGCTAAACAAATTAAACATTACTAAAAACAATCATTGACCAAACAAGTTAAAACACAATAGCGAATATAAAAGAACATAATTAAAACATGATAAAAAAATTGTTAAGTAAAAGCCTACTTAAAAAGATGGGTCTTTAGATGTGATTTAAAAGTGTGAAGACTATCACTGCTCCTAAGATCTAGGGGAAGTGAGTTCCATAGCCGAGGAGCCATAGAGCTAAAAGATCTGTCTCCCATTGTGCTCAATCGAGTGCGAGGTGGTACCAGGGTGAAGTTGTTGGCTGATCTAAGGGTACGAGAAGGGGTGTAGATATGGAGAAGTTCAGTGAGATATTGAGGAGCGAGATTATGAAGTGCCTTGACAGTTAGAAGCAATATTTTTAAATCAATTTGATACTTTACTGGAAGCCAATGAAGCTGATAGAGGAGTGGTGTGACGTGCTCGTGAGATGGGGTCCTAGAGATGACACGAGCTGCATGGTTCTGAACCAGTCGGAGTTTATGGAGAAGTTTGGAAGGAAGTCCAGTAAGAAGTGCATATATATTTAATAAAGATTAAAAGCCTGGGAACGCTATAGAATAAAAATGTGTCTTAAGCCTGGACTTAAAAATAGAGAGAGAAGAAGCACTCGCTATTTAAAGGGGAGCTAAAGTGCAGGACAATTTGGGATTCAGGTGTGTGTTTAAACAGACAAATACATGTAATATGTAAACATGCCCGGACGTCCAGCGTGTTTTATTTCAAACACAACTAATTTCCTCTTAAATGTGCACAAACGATTAAAGTATGCTTTGATTATATATCAGTGGTAGTGACAGCTCTGTTATCAAACAAAACAAAACGAGAGATTCATTTGCTGCTCTTCACTTGTTTGATGACAGAAATGTCACTTTAAATGGCGTGTACAGAAGCTGATCTCGGTAGAGTTTATTATACGGAACACATCCGTCAGTCAGCGCTTATACAGGCATTCACTGATTCAGAGGTTGCATATGAGGGGCGCTGATCGACGCTCAGCTTTAATGGAAAGAGAGTGAATTCAGACATTTTTATATTAATTTCAACATGCTTTCAAGATTAAAAATAAAAGAGAAATACGAGAAAATAACTAATAATAGGATATAATGGTGAAATATGGGAGAATTCCGGCAAAACAGGAGGGTTGTCATGTATGAAGTGAAATCATATTTGCGAGATAATGCAAAACATCTTTGCGAGGGAATGCAAAAACTTTCAAAAATATGGTTACCTATCACTAACCATTTTTTCACTAAGAGTTTTTTTTCTCCCACCCATTTTTTTTTCTCCACTATCACTTTCCTTCCGGGTCTCCATACCTGTATCAAGTCATTTAAAAAAATGCTTGTAAGTGTATTTAGTAGCACAATCTCACAGTAATCCTTCACTTTTTGATTTAGTGGCTAATTCGTATGAATTCATACAATCTCAATCATACAGTTTAGTTCGATTGGCTTATCCTCCAATGACGGTTGGGTATAGGGGATGGGTTGGATGCCACCTCTTCTTTGTAAATCCTATCTATGACTGAACTTGTAATAATTTGTATAAATTAGCCACTAAACTGAAAATATGTAAAATACTACATGTTTCTTCATGAGATCAGGCTGGTATTTAGAGACATTGTCTTAAAGATATTAATGTAGACTCCCACTGTACCTATTTTTGTCTGTTTCCAGCTCGTAAATCATACATTCAGCTTCAATTATCATGAAATAATTGTCACATTTTTATCGCTGTGTTTACTTAAACTAATTTAAATGAACATTTGCATGAAACATTTATTTTCTGTATTATTTGTAATTTTAGTTATACATTTTGTGTCTGTCCATATATTCTGGTCAACTTTGTTTTGAGCAGGCACATTCTAGAGACATAAAAGACTTATCTTAAATCTTGAAAAACGGGTAACTAATTAGGCAAGTTATTGTATAACGATGGTATTTGGTCTGTAGAAAATCCAAAAAAAAAATCTTAAGTGGGCTAATAATATTGATTTTAATATAGTTTTAATATTTTTTAAACCTGCTTTTATTCTAGCCAAAACAAAACAAATAAGACTTTCTGCAAAAGAAAAAATATTATAAGAATTACTGTGAAAAATTCCTTGCTCTGTTAAACATCATTTGGGAAATCTTTGACAAAGACACAACAACTTACAGGAGGGCTAATAATCTTGACTTCAACTGTATATCTATATATGAGTGTCTATATGGCATATATACGTGTGTGTGTGTGTGTATGTGTGTGCTGCAAGTTTGTGTGAGCAGAAGTAATTGGATGAGATGTAGAGAGCTTGAGTAAGCAATGACATTTAAAACAGCACAGAGGCGGCACTTTAAAATGAGCTCAAGCACACATTACATACATTGTGTACGTGCATGAATGTGTATGTGTCTCTGTGTGTGTGTGTGTGTGTGTGTGAGAGCGAACATGCTTTTAACCACCAGGGTGTTATCTAGTTCACAGTGCTCCTTGTTCTCTTTTGACATGCTGGAGAATAACTATTCAGTCACCCAATTGTTGTGTGTCACGCCACCCCCCTCCTCAGTCCCACAGAAAGACCTGGTGTTTGGCATGATACAAAGGGTACACGAAACGCAGAAACACTTTGTGCTTCTGTCTTATATGGTCTTATATTACCACTGGAAGGGGAATTCTGCAAAGCACCAAGTATGGAGGGAACAGTGTGTGCACTGTGAGCTGATAGCAAGCAAAGCCCAGTGTTGTGTTGTTCTGCACATTACAGATATCTGGAGTGTGTGCTTGAGTATGAGTGTGTGATAGAGCTGAATGGAGTCTGATGCCATTTCTGTGCGTATTTGTAATGACATCTGTGTAGAATAGATTTATTATTCCTGGTATTAAGGAGTGTTTTGGATGATGGTAAATACAGGTGAAAATGGGGCCTAAATCATTCCGAGCTTGTCCATTTTTAAACATTTTTAAACAATTCCAGATGTAGTTGAAAACAAATTGCTTTCTCCAATGCATGAGCATCATGGGACATCCCATGTAGAAACATGAAAATATATGCAAATTACATATATGAGATGCAAGTTAATTTCTGAATTATATATTCATTCACTCATTAATTTTCCACTGGCTTAGTCCCTTATTTATCAGGGGTCGCCACAGCAGAATGAGCCTCCAACTATTCCAGCATATGTTTTACGCAGTGGATGCCCTTCCAGCCACAACCCAGAATTGGGAAACAGCCATACACTCTCACATTCACACTCAAACAGTTAGGAGCTCTGTCACCTGACAGGAGCTCGGAGTAGCTGCTGCTCTTCCACATCGAGAGAAGTCAGCTGAGGTGGCTCGGGCATCTGTTTCGCATGCCTCAACGATGCCTACCTAGGGAGGTGTTCCAGGCATGTCCCACCGGGAGGAGGCCTTGGGGAAGACCCAGGACGTAGTGGAGGAACTATGTCTCTCGGCTGGCCTGGGAACGCCTCGGGATCCCCCTGGAATTGTCCGGGGGGAAGAAAGTCTGTAGTCCCTGTGACGTGGCCCCGGATAAACGAGTGAAAATGACATGACATAACATAACAATTGACCTATACTGCATGTCTTTGGACTGTGGGGGAAAACGGAGCATCCGGTGGAAACCCACGTGAACATGGGGAGAACATGCAAACTCCACACAGAAATAATATAACTAATCTAACTAATCAACCCAGGCTCATTCTGAAAATGTAGTCCCGGAAACGTTTCTTGAGACTGCGAAATACGTCCCGGGAGGTACGTATTTGAGCAGTTTTTGTTTTCGTGAATCCGTGAGAGGCCGTTGTGTGCGCTTTTTCACATCTCGAACGTCTCTCGCGAGCACCGTTTTCTCCCGTGCTGTTCTCGCATAAAGCCACCGGGGGGAGCTGTCGAGTGACTGTCTGTCTGACTGACTGAATTCTCACATTCTCACCCTGTTATGAACTCGTTCACTTTATTTTTTGGATTCTGTTTTTGTCTTAGCTGATTTCTGGAACCGCTCTTCCCCGGACTCGAACCCGGTCGTCACCGTTGTCGTGGTCAGCTCCTCTCCGCATCTCCTCTCGGCCGACGTACATGACGAGCTAACTGGACAAACTGGTTCCGGGAAAGCCCTCCACATGGATGTAAGCTGTCACACCGCCCCGTAGCGTCCGCTTAAACAAATGAAATGCCACCATAGGTACCTCTGGCTACAGAAATCGCGGTCTCAAGAAACGTCTGCGAGACTACTTTTTTAGAATGAGCTTGGGTTGTAACTAATGAGCCATCGTGCTGCCCCTTACATATATACACACACATTTTTGTAATTCCAATGGTTGAAACCATAGCGTCCATTTTTGCAATATTTTGAAAAATATGTTGCTGAAGTTGTATGCCATATATGTTATTCACATATATTGCCATATATCAGTTTTCCGTGTGGAATGTTGTAAGAAAACACACCAAAATAAGGTTTTCATAATTTAGTTTTGACATGAATTAAGATAAAAATTGTGGTTGCCTGCTGTTTTCTACAGAAAAACACTAACAATTGAGAAAAAATATTAATCAGTCTGACAGCACATGCCGGTGCAAATTTTCAAACACAATCAAAATGCATTTACCTCCTAAAAATGCCAAAAAATAAAAAAAAATAATAATAATACATATTAAAATTAATTTGAATTTTTTAATGAATTAATTTATTTAATGTAAGCTTAAATATGGATGGATGGACAGACAGATTGTAGATCTGAACGATAGATAGATAGATAGATAGATAGATAGATAGATAGATAGATAGATAGATAGATAGATAGATAGATAGATAGATAGATAGATAGATAGATAGATAGATGATGGATGGATGGATGGATGGATGGATGGATGGATGGATGGATGGATGGATGGATGGATGGATGGATGGATGGGTAGATTTCAAATGTGCAGACCACAATGGAAATGCATTGGGTGACTTCAAAAAAGACAAACAAAAGTGACCTGATTGTACAGTTTGTTGTTGTTTGCACATTTTAGCCCTAATATTCCAAGCCGAAAATGACCCATATGTTAAAATGAACAAAAAACTTCCAGTTTAAGTGTGGTTGAGCTCTATCGACCACCATAGTCCACCATTTGCTTGCTTATCTGCTCACTCTTAAGGCACATAACATTCAGTATTATGTTGAACACTCACAAAGGTGATGCAGAGATTGACAAAAGAAGAGGGAAGGGTCTCCATAAAATTTAAACACAAGAATGCAAGAATTTGAATGCATGTTAATACAAGGTGGAAAGAGTAATGCATTTCAATTGCATTACTTACTACGCTAAATAGATGGTTCACCAGTAATGTAATTCCGTTATCATTTACTAACCCTTCATTTGTTTCCAAATCTATTTGAGTTACTCTCCACTGTTGAACATAAAAGACGATATTATGAAGAATGCTTGAAGTTGGCATCCATTGACTTCTATAGTATTTATTACTATAGGTGCCAACACTTAGCACTCTTCAAAATATCTTCTTAGAAACTTTTAAAGGTTAAAAACCACATGAGAGAGAGAGAAAATGAGGAGATAGTTTTCATTTTTGTTTCAATTT
>NC_141028.1:12142500-12147500 GCF_052040795.2 Danio rerio | reverse complement strand
CGCAGTGATACAGTGTCCAGAGAAAAACCTCCTTAATTCTCCAGCACATCACTCACTGTTACTCACTATTATGGGAAAAGCATGCGTAATCTTTGCGTGGCTGCCAGTAAATTTCACTTGTTGATTACTTCATGCTTAAAATTCCTGAAAAACACTGTAACGGTAAAAAACCTGACTACGAAGTGCTTGATGAGCACAGCTTGTTGTTACTGTGTCAACATAATTCTTATCAAAATAAAATTGAATCCGACACATCTAAGTGATTGCACATTTATTTATATTCGTTTTCATTTAGTTACCTCCTGCTATTTGATGGTCAGTTACAGGGGGAGGGATATTGTTATATTAAAGAGAGCATTTGATTGGTCAAAAATCTGTCATCAAAAACATGACAGCATTTGAAAAGATGATAAATACAACTATTATAATATTTAGAGTGATAATTAGCTATATTCTGTATATACAGCCTAAAAACACCAAACAAATAATAAATAAGGTCTGAATGTGTAATGGCTATAACAAATTATCGAAATATATTATTAATAATAATAATACATATTAAAAAAAATTAGATAGATTTTATTTACTTTGTTTATTAATATTTAATAACTGAATATAAGCTTATTCTGTAGATAATGCTGTTAGAAATCTGCCATAATGCAGAGGACAGACAGATAGAACAATAGATGGATGGATGAATGGATGGATGGATGGATGGATGGATGGATGGATGGATGGTTGGATGGATGGATGGATGGATGGATGGATGGATGGATCGATGTATGGAATGATACAACGACAGATAGAACAATAGATATTTAGATGGATGGATAGATGGATAAAACAATAGAACGATGGATGAATGGATGGATAAAATGATAAAACGAAAGCTAAAACGATGGATTGAACAATAGATAGAAAGATTGATGGATGGATAAAATAGAACAATAAATGGAACAATAGATCTATGGATGGATGGATGGATGGATGGATAAATCAATAGAATGATAGATGGACGAATAGATGAAATGATAGAACGATGGATGGATGGATGGATGAATGGATAAAACAATAGTACAATGGATGGATGGATGGATGGAATGATATAAGGATACTGTATATAGAATGATGGATAAATAGAATGAGGGATGGATAGATAAAATGATAGAACGATGGATGGATTGATGGAAAGATGGACAGACAGACAGACAGACAGACAGACAGACCGATGATAGATAGATAGATAGATAGATAGACAGACAGACAGACAGACAGACAGACAGACAGACAGACAGACAGACAGACAGACAGACAGACAGACAGACAGACAGACAGACAGACAGACAGACAGACAGACAGACAGATAGATAGATAGATAGATAGATAGATAGATAGATAGATAGATAGATAGATAGATAGATAGATAGATAGATAGATAGATAGATAGAAACTTACTTCTCCAAGGATTTGCTTTTAGACAAAGACAGATGTTTTCAATTTGCATGTAAACTTACAGAGAGATTTGCTATCACTGCTTTAAGCCTGTAGCAGCAGGTATGTCTTACATAAACTCGCAGAGTAGAGGACAGGTGAAAGAGAAGAAGCACTAAAATTATGCTGTGACTCGGGGGGTCTCTTGCATGAAGTATTGCTGCAATTAGCAGTGGTGCATTAGTGGTGCCCAGCGCATGTCCTGCCCGTTGCGTTGAAACCTGCGACCCAGTAGACCCGGAATGCTGCTATTGTTACCATGGCATTCCGTCGCAGCAATTATGGGATTGGGAAGAGTGGCACAATGCGGCCGCGTTGATTTATGCGAATCATTGTGAAGAAAAGAGAGGGATGGGAATCGGGTCAGATCTGCAGCACGCCGATGACTCAACCAACACAACTTTTAGGAGTGACAACTCCATTGTGGGAATGATAGCTAACATAATAGATGGGTGGAGGGAATGACAGCTAACAAGATGGATAGATGGATGGAGGGTATGTTTGCTAACAGGATGGATGAAGGGAATGATAGCTAAGAGGATGGATGGATGGATGTATGAATATATGAAATGCTAGATAAAACCATGGTTGAATAGATGGATAGCATGGTGGAAAGATGGATGGATGAATGAATAGATGGATGGAGGGATGGATGGAGAGAATGATAGCTAACATGATGGATGAATAGAAAGATAGAGAGAATGATAGCTAACATTATGGATAGATGATGGAGGGAATGATAGCTTACAGGATGGATAGATGGAGAGACTGATAGCTAACATGATGCATGAATAGAGGGATGGAGAGAATGATAGCTAACGATGGATGGATGGATGGATGGATGAATGTATGGAATGCTAGATAACACCATGGTTGAATAGATGGATAACATGGTGGAAAGATGGATGGATGATTAAATAGATGGATGGAGGCATGGATGGAGAGAATGATAGCTTACATGATGGATGAATAGAAAGATAGAGAGAATGATAGCTAACATTATGGATAGATGATGGAGGGAATGATAGCTTACAGGATGGATAGATGGAGAGACTGATAGATAACATGATGCATGAATAGAGGGATGGAGAGAATGATAGCTAACAAAGGATGGATGGATGGATGGATGGATGGATGGATGAATGTATGGAATGCTAGATAACACCATGGTTGAATAGATGGATAGCATGGTGGAAAGATGGATGGATGATTGAATAGATGGATGGAGGCATGGATGGAGAGAATGATAGCTTACATGATGGATGAATAGAAGGATAGAGAAAATGATAGCTAACATTATGGATAGATGATGGAAGGAATGATAGCTTACAGGATGGATAGATGGAGAGACTGATAGATAACATGATGCATGAATAGAGGGATGGAGAGAATGATAGCTAACAAAGGATGGATGGATGGATGGATGGAGGGATGGATGGAGAGAATGATAGCTAACATGATGGATGAATAGAAAGATAGAGAGAATGATAGCTAACATTATGGATAGATGATGGAGGGAATGATAGCTTACAGGATGGATAGATGGAGAGACTGATAGCTAATATGATGCATGAATAGAGGGATGGAGAGAATGATAGCTAACGATGGATGGATGGATGGATGGATGGATGGATGGATGGATGAATGTATGGAATGCTAGATAACACCATGGTTGAATAGATGGATAGCATGGTGGAAAGATGGATGGATGATTGAATAGATGGATGGAGGCATGGATGGAGAGAATGATAGCTTACATGATGGATGAATAGAAGGATAGAGAAAATGATAGCTAACATTATGGATAGATGATGGAGGGAATGATAGCTTACAGGATGGATAGATGGAGAGACTGATAGATAACATGATGCATGAATAGAGGGATGGAGAGAATGATAGCTAACAATGGATGGATGGATGGATGGATGGATGGATGGAGGGAATGATAGCTAACAGGATGGAAGAGTGGAGATAATGATGTCTAACATGATGTATTAATAATCGGATGGAGATAATGATAGCTAAAATAATGGATAGATGAATGGATGGAGAGAATGATAGGTAACAGGATGGATAGATGGATGGAGGGAATGATAGCTAACAGGATGGATGGATGGATGGATGGAGGGAATGATGGCTAACAGGTTAGATGGATGGAGAGAATGGTAGCTAACTGGATGCATGGAGGGAATTATAGGTAACAGGATGGATGTATGGATGGATTGATGGATGGATGGAATGCTAGATAACACCATGGTTGAATAGATGGATGGATAGCACGGTGGACAGATGGATGGATGAATGAATAGATGGATAGAAGGATGGATGGATGGAGGGAATGATAGATAACAGAATGGATGAATAGAGGGACGGAGAGAATAATAGCTAACATGATGGATAGATGGAGGGAATAATAGCTAACAGGGTGGATGGACGGAGGGAATGATAGCTAACAGGATGGATGGATGGATGGATGGATGGATAGAGAATGAGAGCATGGATGAATAGAGGGGTGGAGAGACTGATAGATCACATGATGGATGAATAGAGGGATGGAGAGAATGATCGCTAACATGATGAATGGATAAATTGATGAAATGATAACTATAACAGGATGGATAGATTGATGGATGGAATGGTAGCTTACAGGATGGATGGGTGGATGGATGGAGTTAATTATAAATAACAGGAAGGATGGATGGATAAAATGCTAGATAACACCATGGTTCAATAGAGGGATGGACTAGGTGGATGGACGAATGGATGGAAGGATGGAGAGGCTGGGTGGATAGATGTGTAGAATGATAGCACAATTGAATAGTGGATGATGCATGGATTTAAAGAAGGATGGAAAGAATGAAAGATGCAATGGATGGATGGATGGTCAGATGAATGGAATGATAGCACAGTAATTGTATGGATGAACTGATGAACAAATGAATGAATGAAACTGCACAAGCATTTAAACAGCATTCAAGGAAGCCTCATCTGCAAATCGTCACTGAGGTTTCCAGCTATGAATTCCATTCAAATTCCCATCCACTACTTCAGAGCAAACTTTCTGCCCCTGCATAATCATAAATAAAAACAATGAGAGTTTATAGAAAAGAAAGCAGACAGAAAAAAGGGAAGAGCGTGGTTCCCTTTGCTGAGGAATGTGGTGGAGAGAAGTGAAGTGGAATTCAGTGTGGGTTTCAGTCATGTCACAGTGACACAAACTGAGCAGCTCATTGACAGAGCGGAGCAGAAGATCTGAGATGGGAAACTCTGTAAACAGCAATGCCTGTTAAACAGCTGTGAGGCGTGCTTAGCAACAAACACATGTTTTATGGTGCTGAAAGACGCCTGCGCTGGTCAGAGCTGTATTAAAAGGCCATTACAGGGTTGCAGATGCTGGCATGAGTCATCTGGGTCAATATGGATAGTAAACACAAGCACACACGCACATATACACACACATGCACACGACTCCTGCCAGGGAAACACCAAAACAAACACAACAGTTTCCA
>NC_141028.1:12100000-12137500 GCF_052040795.2 Danio rerio | reverse complement strand
CATCCTTGTTATCCTCGATTATGCCACCAGATACCCTGAAGCGATTCCCCTGAGGAAAGCCACGTCATCGGCCATCGCGAAGGAGCTGTTTCTGCTATGCAGTCGAGTGGGAATCCCAACAGAGATACTGACCGACCAGGGCACCCCCTTCATGTCCCGGTTGATGGCAGACCTCTGTCACCTCCTCAAGGTAAAACAACTAAAAACCTCAGTGTACCATCCACAGACGGACGGCCTTGTCGAGCGATTCAACAAAACTCTGAAACAGATGCTCCGACGGGTGGTGGCAGAGGACGGGCGCGACTGGGACCTCATGATCCCGTACGTGTTATTTGGTATCAGGGAAGTCCCCCAGGCCTCCACAGGATTTACCCCCTTCGAACTGCTGTTTGGCCGCCAACCCCGAGGCCTATTGGATGTGGCTCGTCAAGCCTGGGAGCAGGAGCCAGCCCCCCAGCGGTCGGTGATTGAACACGTACGGGACATGAGAGAACGCATCGACAAAATCATGCCCATCGTCAAACAACACCTGACCGAAGCCCAGCGCGCCCAGCAGAGATTGTATAACCGGCCCGCCCAACCCAGAGAGTTCCACCCAGGGGACAAGGTGATGATACTCATACCTACCACAACGTCGAAGTTCCTCGCATCCTGGAAGGGACCATACACGGTGGTAGAAAGGGTAGGGCCGGTAAATTATCGAGTCCGTCAGCCGGGACGAAGACGGGAAGAACAGCTCTACCATATTAATCTGATGAAGAAGTGGGTTGCAGCTCCAGGTCATCTCGTTGCCTTCGCTGAAGAAACTCTTCCCGTTGTCCACATAGGTGAGCAACTCTCACCAAACCAGAAGGCGGAGCTGCAAGCCTTGGTTGGTCAGTTCAAGGATGTGTTCTCGGAGAAACCGGGCCGAACCACCATCATCCAGCACAATATTATCACTCCACCTGGCACCATCGTCCGGCAAAGGCCTTATCGAGTTCCAGAGGCTCGCAGGCTGGCTATCGACGAGGAGATCCAGAAGATGAGAAGGTTAGGTGTCATCGAACCATCCCGTAGCCCGTGGTCCAGCCCAATAGTGATGGTCCCCAAACCCGATGGCACCCTCCGTTTCTGCAACGACTTCAGGAAACTCAACGAGATCTCCAAGTTCGACGGGTACCCCATGCCTCGGGTGGACGAGCTGCTGGATAGGCTGGGTGGAGCCCGATTTATCTCCACTATCGACCTCACCAAAGGCTACTGGCAACTTCCACTAAGTGACGACGCCAAGGAGAAAACCGCCTTCTCCACACCCGGTGGGCACTGGCAATACCGGGTTCTTCCCTTCGGGCTCCACGGGGCCCCAGCCACATTCCAGAGAATGATGGACATCCTGCTGAGGCCCCACCAGCCATATGCAGCAGCATACCTGGACGATCTCATCGTCCATTCTGAGTCATGGGAGGAACATCTATCCCGGTTACGGAGGGTGCTCGTAGATCTTCGACGGGCTGGGCTCACAGCTAATCCCAAGAAATGCCACCTGGGTCTAGCCGAAGCCAGATACCGCGGGTTCCACATTGGACGAGGTCTCATACAGCCACAACAAAACAAGGTCAAAGCACTACAAGAAACTCCACAACCCACCACAAAGACCCAGGTACGTGCATTTCTGGGGTTAGCGGGCTACTATAGATGTTTTATACCTAACTTCTCATCCATAGCCAGCCCTCTGACAGACCTGACCAGAAAGGGGCAGCCGGAGAGGATAAGATGGACCAAGGAAGCCGACGATGCATTCCGAGCCCTTAAGACGGCCCTCACGTCCTCACCGGTACTGCACGCACCTGACTTCGGCTGCCCCTTCATTCTTCAGACGGATGCTTCCGACTCGGGCCTGGGCGCGGTCCTCTCCCAGGTCCACGGTGATGAAGAACATCCCATCATGTACGTGAGTCGGAAGCTTACCCCCGCAGAGACCCGCTACGCAACGGTGGAGAAGGAGGCCCTGGCGATCAAGTGGGCAATCCTGGAGCTAAGGTACTATCTCCTTGGCAGGAAATTCACTCTGGTGACCGACCACGCCCCGCTACAGTGGATGGCCACAGCAAAGAATAACAACGCTCGGGTCACCAGATGGTTCCTGTCGCTCCAGGATTTCAACTTTGACGTACAACATCGAGCCGGGGCCTCCCACGGAAACGCAGACGGACTCTCACGGCTCTGGTCAGGATGGGCAGGTCTGTCGAAACATTCTACCCCCCCTCTCAATACACTGCTCTTCCTTCGCAGGATACCCAGGACCAGGACGACGCTAAGGGGGGGGGAATGTAGCGAGTCGGGTAATACCACGTCGCCCTGGGCACAAATCCACACCAGCTGGATCATTCATCAACCCCGGATCGCTCACAGCTGGACCTCATCAGCCAGGGAGAGATATAAGCCAGCCCCACACAGGAAGAGTTGAGCTTCATTTTCACATGACTCCCTGCGCTAACGCTTGTCTCTCTCTGTCTCTCCCACAGCCGAATCCAGCTCGTGACCGATCCAACACCATACCTCTCACCAGTCTTCACCTTCTCCCCGGAGCACTTGAGCACGCACCTCTAAGAAGAGCACTTATTCACCCCATTTTCACTTGTAAATAAAAGCACCCTCCGGGGCATTGTTTGTAACATCATCTACTGTGTTTGTGTTTTCCCTCTGCCTCGCTACAATATATATATATATATATATATATATATATATATATATATATATATATATATATACACACTCACCGGCCACTTTATTAGGTGTGGTTTATATATGTGTGTGTTTTTCAAAAAGCATCATGTGATCATGGGGTCATTTTTGTTTGGCATTTGGATAAAAAGTTTGTATTCCACAGAAAAAAAATTATCTAAAAGCAAAACATCTGCAGATGTAATCCTCAATGAGCCTAATCAAATCTAAACACTGTTTCAGCACAACATGTTTCCAGCCCTCAGTAATCATGCAAATTAATTAGCAAAGACAGAAAGCCATTAAGTTTGGAAAAGCTGCCCTCAAAATGAACAAATCTGAGAAAACATGAATCTCCACCACACTTCAGCCTATTTATGTGGCATTTTCAAGAATGCACTGTGGGTTTTTTGAAAAATCTGCAAAATGCGCTGAACGTGCATGAGGGGGGGAAATTAACAGCATATGTGTGTACGAGAAAAGCATGAGAAAGTTTGATGTTAAAGCTTTGCTTCCTTCACCTGATAACAGAATTCCGCCTTGGGCTCTGCTCCACCCCAAACAACTATTCCACTACTCATGCTTTCATTAAAGGTGATGGCGTGGATTAAAGAAAATAAAAAAATGTGTACAAACACATAAAAGCATTCACAAGCTGATGCATGTTAAAAAACAAAAAGACAGCACACAATGAAATTCCACACCTGAGAAAGCACATTTCAAAACTCATCCGTCACCACAGGCATGCAGGCTCAGGAAAACAATAAGATGTTCAGATATGAGTCATTATTTCTGCTCCCAAAACCTACGCTGGCCAAGCGGTTGCCACATCCGAGATCTGCTTGGTTTGCTAATCCTGCATTTCTGTAAAAAAATTAAGAGGGAAAATAGTGATTATTTTTAACTTAGTTTTAGTATTTACTGTTTACATTGTACTGCTATTTTATTTTGTGATAGAAAAGCTTCAGCGTCGCATGATTTAGGCTGATAATAATGTCTGTGCAGATGATCAAATAGTTGTTAAATATTTTGTCAAATATAAAAACTTACACATTTTAATATTTTTATTAGCTCACTTTTACTTAATAGTGTTTCAATAGTTATGTTTCCATCCAAAAATGTGAATTAACTTTCTGATTACTGATTACCAAAACTGGATTATTGCATAAAAGACGTGCAAATAAAGCAGCGTTTCCATCACAGAGAACAAAATCGTCACTTATTGATTATCTGGCGCCAAATATCAACAGTAAAAACATTTGCTGCGATAAGAGAAGATGCTTGAATCTTTTCTTCATTTAATAAATGAGTTGCGCCTCATAAGACATTCCTGACATGCAATGAACGAAAGTTTGATGGTGTCAGACGCAGAGCACAGAGGCTCTTGATTCTGGAGGTCAATAATAATATACTCTAAAACTGAAATGGTTAAGCCGTTTTAGAATGACCAAAACAACATTTCAGATGTTTTACAATGCGTTTAGCCTGCTGGTTTATCCATTCGCATATATATTTTTATCATCACATTATCTCTTTATAACAAAACCACATGGCTTTTTTTAACGCACATACTGGAATTTGTTCGGTAAAAGTGTTTTCATTGTCGTTTGTTCATCTTTTCTTATTGAATAAAAAGTTTATCCAACTCAGTTGTGTGCATGTTTTAAAAGTTCGACACAATCTACATTGTAAAAAACACTATAGAAATAAAAATGAATTGAAATTAAATTTTTGGTAAATGATTTTCAAACAAAAGTATACATGTTATTATTTAATTAGCTTACACAACACTTTCATTTGATTGTGTGTTGATGACTTTTGCTGCTTGTTCAAACTACTTGTTTACTATGAGTTGAAACAACACAATTCTTAACTTTTAAAGGGATCAATTAAATGTTTATGCTCAATCCACTTACATTTGTATGAATGATTAAGTTAACTTAATTGATTTGTGTTGGGACAACATGAAGGAATTGTGTGGAACCCTGCATTTTTAAAAGCAAGTTTAACACAATCTACACTGTAAAACAAATTGAAATTGAATTGAATTTTGGTTTATTTATTGCATGATTGTCAAACAAAAGTATACATGTTATTACTTTTATTAGCGTACACAAGACTTTTATTTGATAGTGTATCAGATTTCTAGAGAAGAACTTCACTGGCTTCTTGTTAAGTCAAATATTGATTTTAAGATCTTGATTTATCATATAAAGCAGTGCATGAGCTACCAACCCGCAAGCTTTGTTCTGCCTCTGAACTTACACTGTATCAGCCATGCTGTAAACTTAAGACCATGCGTAGTAGAGCTTTTTTATAGTGCGCCTATAAGCTATGGAATGGTCTACCCATCAGCATCAGGAATGCTACTTGTCTGGACTGTTTTTAGAAACTTCTCAAGGCTCATCTTTATAGTGTTGCTTAATATTTATATAGATTTTTTTTTCAAAGAATCATTAAATGTTTTATGTCATGTTGTATGGTCTTATTGTGGTTTTTATTGTTCTTATATGCCTTGTAGCACTTTGGGTCAGAGAAAAGTGCACTATAAATAAAATTTATTATTATTATAATTATTATTATTATTAAAAGAGTTTGTGATAATGTTAATAATAAGAAATTAGCCTGCAGCAGCATATCAGAATGATTTCTAAAAATTCAACATTGTGTCATAGGGGTAAATAACTGAACATTTAAAAATAAATGAAACTTTTTTTTCCCAAAAATATTACTGCTTAAAGGGATAGAACACCCAAAAATAAACAATTCCTCACCATTTTCACTTCCTCGTGTGGTTTTAAACTTTTAAATGTTTATTCTTCCACACTGAACACAAAAGAAGATAATTTGAAGAATGTTGGACACTGGTATCATTGACTTCCATAGTAGAAAAAAACACTAATTTGTACCGTTTTTCAAGATCTATTATTTTCTGTTCAGCATTCGAATGTCAAAAAGGTTTCAAACAAGGATCAGTAAATGGTTACAGAATTTTAATTTTGTGGTGAGCTATTTCTTTTAATGTGTACTTTGAATAAAATAAATGCAGTCATGAAGAGATTTCTTTGAAAAAAAGATTCCATAAATCCTTCCAAACGTTTAAGCAGTAACGAGCGTTTATTTACAAAGCTTCTTCGGCATCAGGTTTTGGAACACATTGTTTTAGTTTCATGTTTACATGTGACACTCTTCTGAAGAACTCACTTCCAAGAATAATAAAGATTGTGTTTATGGTTTAAGGCAAGACACTGGAGCTGAAAGGGGGAAAAAATAACTACTAGTTATCACCATATTTCCATAGTTGACTGATTAAAACAAGAATCACATTAAAAGTGTTTTTTAATTGTTATTTAAAATATTAAATTGAGGCATTTTTTCTTTATTTTCTATGTAACTGAAAAATGAAACATGAACATCGGCAGAAGTATTTTCTTAAAAAAAAACACATTAGAGTCAAAGATTTTTTTACAGAGGAGATTTTTTTAAATCTCTCCATAATTTAGAAAATACTGTGAATAGTCAGAAGAAAAATAAACAAATAAAAGTAATAAGTAAAAGAAAATCTTGTCCACATGAAAAAAACAAACAAACTTTAAAGTAAAAATAAATACTGAATTAAAGTAAATGTAAAATTGTAAAGAGAGTTCTGCAGCAACCGAGGTTAAGTTCCAGATGCAGTTTTATTTAGGCAAATAGATAGTTAGACAGGCAGGGTCAACAGGAGCAAACAGTACAACATGGTAATCCAATAGAGTAATTCAAAAACACAGGTGAACGGTAGGGATGGCTGACTTGAAACTGCATTTCGACACAGTGTCGAGATCCAGAAGCACAAGTGTTTCTAAACACTGCACTGAAGCATGATCCGAAACATCCAGGTCATGTGACTAAGGTGGTTTAAAATACCCAGGTTACGTGACTTAAGTGTTTTGAAACACCATGTCACATGACTAAAGTGATTCAAAGCATCAGTCATTTTGGGTTTGACTGATAGGCTCAGAAAAACATCTTTATCCCAAATAGCCTAATGGACTGTGCGTGTGCACAGAGTAACTGTGCTCCAAATGGCCCGAGTTCGAATCATAACTTGTACAAATATTCTGAAATTACGACGATGTATTTTATTTTATTTATTTAACCTTTTGATGGCCAAAACAAGACTATTATTTACATTTTTTTTTGTAAATTCGGACGTCAGACCAATGTTAAAGCAAAACACGTTACAGGAACAGAACACTTTAAAACTAACATCTACAGCTGCATTTCCCTGGATTCGAACCATTTATCTCTGCATGCTAGTCAGGAACACTCACCGCTTCACTAAATCACCTGACTCACAACATTACAACATGGGGTTTAATACCTTAATTTGTGAAATAAGTTTTTTTACTAAAGCTGTTCCAGAGGCTACTTCAGTGTTTCATTCCTTTGCCCACTACTAGTGAATAGTCAGGACAAGTGGCAAAACCGCATAACGGTAAAACAAACAAGAGTCCAAAAACACAAAAGGGAAAACAGGGAAAAATGCTAGGATATGCTCACAGTAACAGCAATGTGTGTGTGAGTGCTGTTTATAGTTCATCTCATTAGTCCCGAACAGCTTTAACTGTGTGTGTTTGCAATCAGGGAGAATCTGGGCCCGATGTGTGAGTGAAGTGCATGACAGGATCTGTAGTTCATTAAAGTGGCAAATGCTAGATCTCTTGTGATTATGAAAATATTGCTGTTATACTTTATATATTAAAGTATGTTCAATTACTTATTAATGAATTTTTCAGCATACTGCAGTATTAACTATTGTGAACTGTAATAAACACTGTAGCATACCTTGGCTTTTCTTACAATAGAGTGTAGTGTAATATACACATACACACAAACATAAAATACAGTATATTTGTCTTACTATAGTGGTTGGATTACCATAGAATCACCACAACCTATTAATTCAAGTACTTTACTATAACTTTTTACTATAAGCTACAATAGTATTTCTTCATGTGTGTATAATATTAGGCCAAACCAATGCCTCTATAAAAGCCTTTAGAATACAGATCTGAGTAAAAATATAAAGTGTGTTGTTTGCAATTGCTGCCGGAATGGAGATTTATCAATAGTTTTACGTGTTGTTTAATACAGTAGCGCTCTATGTTAATATATAGCCTGACTAAGTTCTTTATTATTTGGGTTGTAATTTAAGCGATTTACAAAGCATAAACAGTTCACTTTAGGTCATAAAACTGCATTATGGTGTGTTAATACAGCATTTAGTAACATGCAGAGTAACTATTACTATATTCCTAAATAATAAATGTTAATCTGAATAGTTTATTAATCATTTATATACTCATTCGGAAAGATCTTAAAGACTAGCTAGTTTTATAAAACTAGTGGTTTGTAAACAATGCAATACTCAATATAGTAATAAAAATGATGAATAAAGTATGAAATTGTAATCATTACATATACAGTGCAAGTCAGAATTATTAGCCCTCCTGAATTATTTGCCTCCCTATATTTTTTCTCTTATTTCGATTGAATGGAAAGAAGATTTTTTCAATACATTTGTAAACATAATAGTTTAATAACTCATCTCTAATAACTGATTTATTTTGTCTTTGCCATGATGACAGTACATAATATTTGACTAGATATATTCAAAGACATGCGGTACAGATGAATTGAATAAACTAAATTGGCCACAGTGTATAAGTGTGTGGATGTGAGAATGTATGGGTGTTTCCCAGTACTGGGTTGCAGCAGGAAGGGCATGTGCTGCATAAAACATATGCTGGAATAGTTGGCGGTTCATTCCGCTGCGGTTACGTCTGATAAATAAGGGACTAAGCTGAAAGTAAATGAATAAAGGAAAGTCAAGAATACTGCATTTGCTGTAGTTAAAAACTGCTTAATAATCGTATTAATATTGAGTTAATGCTTAACAAATGATGAATTAAATATTTGCTAACCCTTGATAAATGATTCAAATTGTGCATTTATTAGTCTTACCCTGTATTTTTATCTGTGGTGCTTCAACTTTAACCTTGACATTTAAAAAGCAAGAAAACAGGCAGATAAGATAGTAGTATGCTGAAAGTGTTGTCTTAGAGTCCGACCTGGAGGTGGGGTGAGGTAAGGAGATGCCTCACAGTGTTTACGTGACTTACATTTCTGCAGGAACTAGAGCAAGTTGTACTGACATAAAAGTTGAACACAGGTTTGCACAGATCCCTGAGGGTGCAGAGAGAAAGAGAGAGAGAGAGAGAGAGATCAGAACATCCACTGTTACTCAATGCACCACACAACAAGTGCCAATAAAAATACTAGAGTCAGTATTACGCCCTACACCGTCGTTAACACATGCAATCATAGATTCCTGCTGCTACAAACAGGAAAGAGCTGCTGCAATGTTATCATCATAGTAAATCAACACACCTGGAGGGCCACTGTAAAATGAATGACCATCCGTTGTAGGTGTGTGGCTGCAAAAAAAAAAATATATATATATATATTTATATATATTTCTGTTAATTAAAACGTACTGATAAATTAAATAACATTGAATGCATTATCATATAATGAAAAAAAATATAACAATGTGGGTGAATATATATCAGACATCGACACAATTCTAACATTTCTGGCTCTATACACCAACACAATGGATTTGAAATGAAACAAACAAGATGCGCTTTAACTACAGACTGTCAGCTTTAATTTGAGGGTATTTTACAGTTTGCAGAAGTACCTCCTACTTGTGAAGGCTCCAAAAGTAATTGGACAGAATTGTAATCAGAGATCAAACTTTCACTTTTTAATACTTGGTTGCAAATCCTTTGCAGTCAATTACAGCCTGAAGTCTGGAACGCATAGACATCACCAGACGCTGGGTTTCATTCCTGAATGAATGGCTTGCTTAGTTAATAGTGACAGCTCTTTGGATCTCATCATGAGAGTTGACAGTAAAAGATTCCAATTTCAAATAGCACACTTGAAATGAACTCTGGACCTTTTATCTGCTCATTGTAATTGGGATAATGAGGGAATGACATACACCTGACCATGAAACAGCTTAGAAGCCAATTGTCCAATTACGTTTGGACCCTTAACAAGTGGGAGGCACATATGCAAACTGTTGTATTTCCTACAAAGTATACCTGATTTGGATTTAAATACCCTTAAATTAAAGCTGACACTATGCAGTTAAAGCACATCTTGGTCTTTTTATTTCAAATCGATTGTGTTGGTGTAAAGAGCCAAAAATGTTAGAATTATGTCTATGTTCAAATATTTATGGACCTAATAATAACAACAACAACAATAATAATAATAATAACATGTATTTATATAATTTTTAATTAAATAAAAAATATATTCACACGTTTACAGTACACACACAAACACACACAGAGAGAGATAGACACGTAAAATGTAATGTAAATAATGAACGTAAAATCTTTTGTTAATAATATCACCTATTCATTATTTTACCAATATTTACAATATATATCTACAATAGACTACCTTGGAAATATTGAAGATTTTTTATACATTTTACATTTTATTATATATTATCTTAGAACTGCACACATTTTATTGGTTTGAATTAGGCTCATATGGAATCTGTTTAAACAAACATTTACTAATTTCTTTATATAATACTTATACTATTGAATAATATGCTAATTTTTTAATATATATATTTAGACGAAACAACCAAACAAATTATTTTAACTGGATTTACATTGTAAAGCATTGGATTTTGTAAACACAAGTTCTTTATTTAGTTTTCATTCTTATTTTATTTGTTACATTTTCAGCCCCTAAACTCTCAAAAAAAAAAAAAAAAAACAAATAAACAAATAAATCCAAAATAATAAAAAAATAAATGAAACAATTTTTTTTACAGCATTTTCGAAATTTTTTTCTTCTGGATAAAGTCTTATTCGTTTTATTTTGGCAAGAATAAAAGCAGATTTAATTTTTTAAAAGCCATTTTAAGGCTTAACATAAACACACATTTATACATTCTATGAAAAAGTGTTCAGAAAAAAAGTGTGTAGATTCTGTCTGGCCGTGGTCACAATAATAAAGATCTGGCTTTACCAAACTGTGTCGTCTCCTGCACACACATACACTGCAGCTTGCTGACATGCAGAGCCTTCGTTTCTCACAGTGACACACGCACATACATGCGCACACACACATGCATTTACTCACACACAGATGCACACGCCGGTTCAGTGGAAGTCTTATCTGTTTCACTTGACTTCCAGAGAAGCTAGAAAACGTTAGGAAGTGAGAAACGTGGCTGGAGGACAAAAACGAGAGTTTTTACTATCTCTATACTACGTCTGTAGCTTTTCAATGGAAACACGTCCACACACACGGGCCTCAGCTGTTCAGAAGTCTGTGCAAAAACAACTTCATTCAGAGGAAGAGCTCAAAAACATTTGCGTTTCGATCAGTGGTGCAACGGCCAAGGTTACTGATAACACGCAAAAATTTCTTGGAAAATGTCATAACCCATATTACAATATCTATGTTTACTCAGACTAGACTAACAGGCATGCTTCACTCTGTTTCTAATGGCTCTCAAGTACAGCAGCTGACATCCAGACATTTTTTTTTAATGGGATTAAATGCGGAAGTCTATTTCTCCATTCAGTTTTCTACTCTAATATAAAAACATCTGCAATAATATACCTTTAAATGAGATTTTCATTTACTTTATATTAAAAAGGCCAAGTATTGTCTATAAAAATAAATTATAATATTAATAAACTACTATTTTAGGTGTTTTTTAAAATGAATATTTCATTTAATTTTCGTCAAGCTTAGTCCCTTTATTCATCAGGGGTCGCCAAAGCGGAATGACAACTTATTCAGCATATGTTTTACACAGCGGATGCTATTCCAGCTGCAACCCAGTACTGGGAAACATCCATACACACTCATTCACACATACACCACGGCCAATTTAGTTTATTAGGCGGGGAGACATGCAAACATGCAAACTCCACACAGAAATGCCAACTGCCCCAGCCGGGACTCAAACCAGCAACCTTCTTGCTGTGAGCCAACAGTTTGTGGTTGTCTGTCTGCAGTTCTGTTGAAATGCACTTTGGCCAACAACAGTTGTAAATAACTGTGCTATATCAATAAAATTGTCATTGTCATATTTATATTACGTAATAAATACCATGGTCAAGCTTTACAAAAAGGTTTCATTGGTAAATATTAGTAATGTATTTACTAATTTGAACCAATAATGAACAATGTGTATATACGTAACATGTATTAATATATCAACATTAACTACTGCACTGCTGCACTTTGACTTAACATAACCTAACAATGAACAATTGTATTTCTATCAACGTTATGTTTTATGAAGCGGATGCCCTTCCAGCTGCAACCCATCAATGGAAAACATCCATACACACTCATTTACATACATACACAACGGCCAATTTAGTTTATTTAGTTTAACACGTCTTTGGACTTGTGGGGGAAACCGGAGCACCCAAAGAAAACCAATGCAAACACAGGGAGAACATGCAAACTCTACAGAGAAATGCCAAGTTGGGGCTTAAACGAGCTACCTTCTTGCTGTGCTACCCACTGTGCCACCAAGCTGCCAAATTTAATAAATTAAAATTAAATATTAATCCAACTTTTTGGGCAATTTTTGTGTGCGTTTTAGGGAGTTTTGGACAGGAAAGTCAGCTACATCTGGCAACACTGACGCCAACATGAGGAAAACATGCAAACTCCACACAGAAATGACACCCAGCCAGGACTCGAACCAGCAACCTTCTTGCAGTAAGTTGACAGTGCTAATCACAGAGCCACAGTTATTCAAGTTGTGCACACAAATCCATTAAGTTAACTGTTAACAATTTTTTGGGTTGAACATAAAACAAAAATCTCAAGAATTGTGTTGCTTCAACTTATATTTAATAAGTATATTGAATAAGCAGCATAAATCTTATTTTGAGTGCATTTATAGGCAGACAATTTGTAGTAAACGTACAAAGGTTTGTGCGGGGCGTGGAACTGGAATTCCTGTGACTTGCATCTTTCATTTATCATGCACTTTGATCTTTGAAACTCTGCAGACCGTTTGCTTTCACAAACAGCTGCATTTCACTCTGCATGAGAGGTAATATCTAAAAAAGCCACTTCAAAACTGGGACCATGGCAGTGCATCGCATAGCAGGAATGACCCGAACCCGCTAATTGATCCCTTACGGTAATGTACTTGGGCAACACCCAAAGCCAGAGCTTGGCGTTTGTCCTGCTCCACCAAACCTTGGAATTCAGAGACAGTGACTCAGACTGCATACTTCATAGAGGGGGGAAAAAAAGCAGAGATGTGAAGTTTGGTTGTGGAGACAGCTGTGCGGGGTCAGAAAGAAGGCCTGGAGTGAAGGGAGGGAGAGTAGGAAAGAGCAGCGAAGGACACCGTTGGAAAAGTGATCTCTTTCAGAAGGAATGTCAGCAGTTCCAGACTGTGATTTCAGCTTATAATGGATCACCCACCGATGGTTTCTCAGAAGTCAGGTTTCCCACTGCTGAGTCTCTGTGCTGACGGCAGTGGAGAGTAATAGAGTGTGAGGAGAGGTGAGAAACTGGAGGAACAGCAGCTTCTTCTGGAGGAGCTCATTTTCACTGTGGAGAAACTGATTTCTTTTTTTTTTGCATGACAATTTATTTTAAAAGTGTTAATATCATTGCATAATTCAGCAGGAATAAAATATATTTTGAAGTGTATTACATTAAAATAGAAAATGATTATTTATTGTAAAAACATTCAACAATTTTATAGTTTTTTTAAAGCAAATAATTGTTTTCTAAGCACAAGAGACTTACCAACTTTAAACTTTTGAACAGGTGTATATATATATATATATATATATATATATATATATATATATATATATATATATATATATATATATACAGTTGAAGTCAGAATTATTAGCCCCCCTGTTTATTTTTTTCCCCAATTTCTGTTCTGTTCTGGGAAGATTGTTTCAGCACATTTCTAAGCATAATAGTTTTAAAAACTTATTTCTAATAACTGATTCATTTTATCTTTTCCATGATGACAGTAAATAATATTTTACTAGATATTTTTCAAGACACTTCTATACAGCTTAAAGTGACATTTAAAGGCTTAACTAGGTTAATAAGGAGAACTAGGCAGGTTAGGGTAATTAGTCAAGGTATTGTATAACGTTAGTTTGTTCTGTTGATTATCGAAAAAAATAAATTTGCTTAAAGGGGCTAATAATTTTGTCCCAAAAATGTTTTTTTTTAAATTAATAACTGCTTTTATTCTAGCCGAGATAAAACAAATAAGACTTTCTCCAGAAGAAAAAATATTATCAGACATACTGTAAAAATTTCATTGCTCTGTTTAAAATCAATATATCTACATATACATATACAAACACACACACCCCATTTAGATCCACTTCTCATCCACTTTTCAATGAATATGGGTAATATTGGTCCATTTAAACAAAGCAAATTGATAAAACAGATATATTTATTCAAAAAATAAGAATTTAGAAATTGAAAGATGACACAATTAAATTAATGTTAAAGTCATATTACAAAATTGGCAAAATTACAACTAAAACTTTCAATTTTTTTTGTTTCTCTTGATTTTTCCTCTTTGTACAATTTATTTGATATTTTTCTATAACAAAAATTTAGGTCTACTAGTTTTTGGATCATTATTGTGAGTTATTTTGTTAAATAAGCTCCAGATTTGAAGATTTTAATCTACTGTATATGCACAAATATAATATTGTATAGCTTCCTATTAAAAATATGAATTTAAAAGTTAGATTTGTGAGGGGTGTAATTGTATATGTTGAGCACCAAATTTTTATAGATAGAGATAAATATCTCAAGGGTTTTGCAGGGACTTTAAATATAATACTTTAATAATTTTGATTATTAAAAACTAATTTTAATTTAATATATATATATATATACATATATATATATATATATATATATATATATATATATATATATATATATATATATAAATATTAAATAATATTTAATAGTATTTTTAGTAATATACTTAAATATTTAGCAATGTTTTTCTCAAAGCGTATGGAATTTGCTTCAATTCTTGTGTTTTGCTGTGAAACACAAAAACTTAAAAAAAAATACAAGTACATTTTTGATCTTAAGAATCATTTGAGAAATCATGTTGTTACTAATTTCTACTAAGATTTCTAATAACAAAATTATTATCCACATAAAAAGTCCAAATAAAATTGTCATGAGAATTTTCTAATAAACTAACTAAATTTTTCCACCGCAAAATAAATAAACATTACACAAAGAACACTTTTCAGAATTGACAGTGTACAGTACTGTATTGTGTACAGGTCAACAGCACAAGCTTTAGCAGGAGTTTCCATTAAAGACAAGTCAAGTTGTATCACCGAACAGAAAAAATAAACAGCACGCAGTGTACCCAGTAAACCGATTTTGTCAGAATGACTAAACACAGAAACATACACATGACCAAAGAATGTGAATGTCCAGAAATGTGGAAGTGCATAAATTCAGTTTGCTGTCGATGTGTTGAAAGTGCAAATACACGCTTTGTTTGTGCATCAATATGACTGTACGATGACTGTTTAACCTTTAATCTGATTTCAGTCTTCTTCCTTCAAAACATTTTTGCTTTATCCAGAAGAGGATTGCAGTAAGCGCTTTGTCGATTGTTTTAAAGAGCTCCTATTTTACCCCTTTTACAAGATATATGATAAGTGTTTATGGCTCTGAAATATGAATCTGAAAAGTTTCAGCTCAAAATAATCAAATCATTTTCTATACCCTACTGAATATGTGTATTTTGGGGTTAGAGGACATTGCAGCTGTTTTTATCGCCCAATGTTCCCACGTGCGTGTCTATTTCTCTTGCAATAGGTCAAACAGCCGTAAGTGATAGAGACAGACTCGGGTAAAACAGAGATCTAGTTTATTAATCAAAAATACCAAGTAAGTTATTTGATGTGTTTGTGGTGGAGTTTATTCAAGCCTTTCTGATATGATGAGGTACAAGCAAATTCCAATACAAAGCTTGCAGTACACACACACATTTGACTTTGCACTGTTTTTGCACGTTTACTTGCAGCTAAGTTATTATACACTGCTGTATGGATATCGATTATGCTACTGCACAAAACTAAACCTGATTTAACGTCCACAAACCGGGACCCCTATTAAGCAATTGAAGCATTTAATTGAATGAATCAAAATTAATGAATCGAAATTAATCTAGTTACATCAATTGTCATATTTTTTTAACCGTACAGCAACCAACACCAGCAGTCACAGAACCACAACATAACCGGACCACATCGAAACACTGCCCGCCTCTCAACCACAAACTTTGTGTTGATTACAGTACCCATTAGAGCAGGGGTCACCAACACTGTTCCTGGAGAGCTACCTTCCTGCAGAATTCAGTCCCAACCCTGATCAAACACACCTGAACCAATTAATAGTACCTAAAGCAGCACTTGATAATTACAAACAGGTGTGTTTGGTCAGGGTTGCAACTAAAATCTTCAGGAAGGTAGCTCTCCAGAAACAGGGTTGGTGACATTGGAGTATGTTTTACTTTCTAAATGGTGTATATATGTGTCTTATTTTGGCGTTTTAAATTCTTTTGAACATAATTAGGTGCTGCTTTTCAACCAAACAACACTTGTTCTTGCTGTCAATTGTGAAAAAAAAAATGGTTGATAACAGTGTCATGATTAACTGCTGTGACTGTACCTGCAAGTGCACACGAAGGGGAGTTGGATTTGTTCGTGAAGTCAGATTTTGATACAGCTTTTCCTTATCTCTTGCTGGTGGGCCCATATGGTTTGTGCTATGCACTGGTCACTATACTGAATGGAGTAGGAGCACACAGTTGTGTTTTGTTCATTATTGCATATAAACGTTACATTTTAAAACCGCCCAAAATTTGCCAACCCACTAATACTATTTTATACCTGCATTATCAAATTCAAAACCACCCAATTGGGCAGGAAACAGTCTAATCTGGCAACTCTGGTTTGGCATGGATTTCTTCCGGGTGCTCTGGTTTCGCTCACAGTCCAAAGACATGCGCTATTGGTGAATTGAATAAACTAAATAGGCCATAGTGTATGAGTGTGAATGCAGGAGTGTTTGGGTGTTTTCCAGTACTGGGTTGCAGCTCGTAGGGCATCCGCTGCTTAAAAATTATGCCAGAATAGTTGGTGGTTCATTCCGCTGTGGTGACCCCTTATTAATAAAGGGACTAAGCAAAAGAAAAATGAATTAATGAACGTGAATGAATAGTGTGCCTTTTTTACAGTGTAATAAATACTTTCATCCTCATACACTGTAGCTATAACTGAGGCCTGGAAGAGTTTGGTTAAAGAGTGTTATGTTAAAGCCTTGAACACACCAAGTAGAGGTCTTTCACGGCTCCAAAAATTCTATACCTGTACACAAAAAGACCCATAAATATGGTGCACAGAACAGACCCCGACCTATGTTATTTGAAAATGAGACCTGAACCTGTACAGACTTGAGAAATGTTTTAAACGTATCCGAACCTGACGAGGACCATAAAGTTTGCATTGAGACACTTTTCCCACATTTAAAAAAATATATATTTAAAAACACGTCCCTGGTTAGCTGAATCAAACATTAACACTAAGATACACTTATAGACTTATTTGAGTATGTTGATGTAATTCCAACTGAAATAGAATTTGTGTGCATGTGTGTGTGTGTGTGTGTTTTAACCACCCTCTTTCTTTCTCATCATAATTGTATAAGTTGCTATTTAAAAAGCATGTGAAAACTCCCACTGATTGATCACTAGTAGATGCTGTGTTCTCCAAGTCAAACTGACTCTGGAATTACACAAAGAAGCAATGTATTATATGTTACTTTATTAGGTACATAAGGTTTATTATAAGTACCTTAAAAGTACCGGGTTGGACCCCCTCTTGCCTTCAGAACTGCCCTAATCCTTTGAGGCATAGATACAACAGGGTATTGAAAATATTCCCCAGAGGTTTTGGTAAATATTGACATTATAACATCAAGCAGTTGCTGCAGATTTGTCGGCTGCAGATCCATGATGCAAATCTCCCATTTCACCTCATCCCAAAGGTGCTCTATTAGATTGAGTTATGGTGACTGTGGAGGCCATTTGAGTACAGTGAACTCATTGTCATGTTTAACAACCAATCTAAGATGATTCACACTTTATGACATAATGCGTTATCCTGCTAGCTATCAGAAGATGGGTACACTGCAGTACAAAAGGGATGGTCATGGTCAGCAACAATTCTCAGGTAGGCTTTGGTGTTGACACGATGCTCAATTGGTATAAATGGCCCCAAAGTGTGCCAAGAAAATATCCCTCACACATTAAACCAGCACCACCAGCCTGAACAGTTGACACAAGGCAGGATGGATCCAGGCTTTCATGCTGTTGATGCCAAATTCTGACCCTACCGTCCGAATGTGGCAGCAGAAATCAAGACTCTGTCTGGCACCAACAACTATGCCATGTTCAAAGTTACTTAAATCACCTTTCCCCCTCATTCTGATGCTGGGTTTGAACTGCAGCAGATCGTCCATGTCTACATGCCCATGTCTACATGTCTAAATTAATTTAGTTGTTGTCATGTGATTGGCTGATTAGAAATTTGCGTTAACGAGCAGCTGGAAAGGCGCAACTAATAAAGTGGCTAGTGAGTGTAAATTGGGACCCTAAACAGACCCGGTTGAGCATATAAAAATTCAGAATTCAGACTAATACGAGCGGTGTTAGTAAGTCATTCACTCATTAATTTATTCAAAACGTAGATTCATTAAGAAAAAGAAATAAACATCAATATGTGTGGATTAGAGAGGCATACGAATTCTGCTGTGGATTTAGAAGTAATATTTACCTTTGCATAACAGAGCAAAAACATACAATATTGTGCCGTACTTACTAAATATTAACTTATTCGTTTCTAAACTGAGAATTAATATAACATTTGGATTTGGTCCAAGAAACCAAAACTAATTTAGGAACCTTAAAGTCAAATAGAAGTACTTTAATATACTACAAACAATGCAGACATGTACATTTCTTTTACAGTTATCATAATAAAGTAACCACTTATATCACTGCATATCAGAAAACACACACTTCAGTAATCTGGAAAACAAATGCGAGTGCTTATTATTGTGACCCATCACACAGAAACGAAATCATCTTTGAGGTGTCTATTTGTAGCAAGACAGCGCAGTTACCGCACATTGTCATAGTCAAACAAAAGGCCTCCATAAATAGGTCAAATTCAGCTATTCATAGATGCATGGCTGAGGACCAAACTGGTGTTCTTTATATAGTTATTGTAAGAAAACATTCATGTAGATTTATATAAATACACCAAGACCTAATTCACAAAACAAATATCCTGACACGCGCATTATAGTTTATATTCAGACTGTGGGAATACAAAAAAAGGTGAATGTTTTGCAACTGAATGTTCTGGTTTTTGTACGCCTCCACTTTTAATTGTTACTATTTGGATATGGTTTATAAAAAGTAAATTATTCCTATTTGTGGCATCATTATTTCAGTTTTAGTGTCATACAATCCTTCAAAAATCAGTCTGACACTGGATTTGACATTCAAGAAAAAATATATTATCAATTATATACAAAAACAATAACAATTATATAAACTACATAGCTATATGCTAATAACAAATAAAGTGCTTTCACTTTTGACACATATGGCATTTCTGCTAAATAAAAACATAAGTATCTTTCAAAAGACCCTGAAATATTGGCTTCTTAATTATTACACACATAAACACTGTCACTCTGTCATCACGTGTGCCCTGATGACTAGATATTAAATACATACCAGTTATAATCACACATGGAAGTTGTTCAAGCAATGCGGTAAAATTACAACTCATGCTTGTTTTTAATGTTTCTACACATGCAAGAAGATCTAATCTGCCGAAATAGTCTGTGAGGAAAAATACTGTAGTCATCGTGACTTCAAATAATTTACTAGTTATTCATTCATTCATTCTTTTCCTTTTAAAGGAGTAAAAACTAAAAGCAAACTAAAGAGAAAGTTACAAAAGTCCACCAAGTAAATAGCAAATGCTCAATTGCACAACGCAACTCACTCTTAAAGGGAATGGGAGATGAGCCTCTTATTGGTTTAATGCATGTTATGCTCAAAACACACCCATAACTCATTAAGAGAATAAGCACAACCCTGTTAAACCGTATTTTTTCCTTCCTTTAAATAGCAAAGGTGGATTCGGACACGCTTTAGACTTTGCCCCTAGTTTGTTAAAATAGAGCACTCCATGTAAGACTACGTAATAATTCATTCATTCATTGTTTTTTTTTCAGCTTAATACCTTTATTAATCTGGGGTTGCCACACCGGAATGAACCGCCAACTTATCCAGCATATGTTTTACGCAGCGGATGCCCTTCTAGCCACAAACCATCACCGAGAAACATCCATACACTCTCATTCAAACACATACACTATAGACAATTTACAGCAATTTACGACAGCGATACCCACTGCGCCACCGCGTCGCCTATTTGGTGCATATATTTATAAATATGACCTTGAAAGAGTCGTGCCTCATCAGGCACAAACCTCATCGCACGTCACTTGTACATAAATACACATCTTCACATTTTAAATAAAATAACACAAATTTTAAAAATCATACTAAATGTAACAGATTAACCTAGCTTATTTAAATTCAGCAATGTATTATTACAAAAAGCATAATTGTTATTATTATTAAAAAACAAAATCTCAAATAGTTCTTCAGTCAATGTAAGGTGGTCGGTACAAACACTCAGTATGTAAGACCTTTCATGTAAAGGCTGATTTATACTTGCTCCGGCGAAGCCTACGCGTGGACGCATTGCCCTCGCTTCGGTGACGCGCACCTCTCAAAAAATGTAACTACACCTTGCAATGATGCATAGCGTAAGCTGTAATTGGATAGCTTGGTAGCACTGACGAGTGTGGCCAGAGGTGAGAGCCGCGTGAGCCCGATGCAGCGGTCGTTTAGAAGTGTGGAGTCCCGCGAAAGAGCTCCGGATGGAAACTGTTGTTTTGTATTTACCTTAAGATTAAAGTTGTTGCACATCTGCTGATTACAGCCTTAAAATGAGCGAGTTTCAGCCACTTCTACATTAAGGTAGTGTTCAGAAAAAACAAAAGACCAGTGAATAAACTCGACACAGAGGAACATCAAAACCTACTGCCAGCTAGCGTTTCTAGCGTTTCGGTGTTATTGCACCGCACCAGAAACAGCAAGCAGAAGTATAAATGCACGGCTACGCGCATTGCATGCACCGTGGGTCACGGTGATCACTTGATGCAGAAGTATAAATTAGGCTTAATAATTGCCAAAGTGAGAACAGTTTGTAGTGAAACTGACTGCAGTTCACTAAATTGCCACCAGGGCTACTAACAACGTTTTCCAAATTCTAAATTGAGCCTCTTTAAAAGTGCTCCATTACATTTCTTAAGTGTCTCTGTACAGAATGAATTGTCCAGTACTTGGGGATAAAAAGAATACTCCCTGATAAAAATGAATACTCCCTCACATAATGCATAGCTTAGCATGCTTTTCAAGAATTATGGTATGCCACACAACCTGTTCCTGTTGACATACCAAGTGACTGAATCAGAGGTCAAAATGTGTGACTCACATCCTTCGTCAATATTAGTAACAACATTATGACAGGTCTTTTGTTGATAATAAACGTTCACGCATCTATTGTCTTACCATCCAAACTATGCATTATTTATTTGCATTTACTCTCTCCCATGATACCGCACACCTGAAGTACAGTATCTGTGTTTAGTATCAGTTTCAGTCAGCACTTTCAATGCTGTGTTTCATATCGAAAAAAAGAAATGGGCCAGGCAGCATCCAGCTTTCAAGTCCCCTGAAATAGCCTCTTATTGGCTTCCCTGTGGTCACTTCACTGGGATTCAGTCTTGATCTCTTGCTGCAAAAGTGCTCTCTGGAAAGATCCATGCTGAGCATCCGCTGGGTGTTTAAGAGCCTCTCGCTTTCTTCCCTTTCGTCTTTTTCTACAGTGCATTACTGATCCATCACCATTTTCATCTCCAATCATCAAGGCCTGTCCTCAGCTCGGGGTTATCAAGTCAGCTCAAACCACACACACACACACACACACACACACACACACACACACACACACACACACACACACACACACACACACACACACACACACACACACACACACACACACACACACACACACACACAAGCTCATCCTGTTTCTCACACATTGAAGAGCAGCTTACCACACACTTCATAACAGAAAACACTTTCAAAACAAAACACCGGTAACAGGGTTTCATTTTGAGCTGGTGTTTTTGATAGTGTGAAATAGTTAACATGCAGGAAAACAACCTGTTTACTGAGGTGACAGGGTCGGATTTGGGTGAAAAGCTGATTTAGATCGCACTGTTCTGTCTTTGTTTTCTTTTTCATTCTTTTAAAACCTATTTTAACACATTTTAGTCTGTTCTTTGTTGTTTTTATTTTTTGTTTCTTTTATTCTCTTTTATGTAAAGCATTTTGAATTACCATTGAAGCATGCTATATAGATAAACTTGCCTTGCTTTGAAATCTGCATTTATGAGCAGACATTAGATCAGGGGTGCCCAGACTTTTTCTTATGAAGGGCCAAAAACCATGAACCAAAACTTGATTAAGGCTTGTGGGCCGAAGGTAACGATAGTTGCCATGGCTAATTTCCTAATTTATTTAATAATGTTAAAAAAATGAATAGAAAACATTGCTTTATATCAGGGCTTCTCAAAGTCCAGACTCTGGTCCTGATCTGGAATGCTAGGGTATTCAATCTGGACCAGACTCAATTTCATATTGCCAATGCCAAACCATGCGAAAGAATTCAAATAGTGGAATTCCTTCATTAATAAATGCATAAAACTTGTAGATCAACACTTTAGTTGTTTGAATTTAAAAAAAAAAAAAAAGGCTCAAAATAAAATCAAGGGAAAATATTCAAAGATTTCCTGCTTGACTTTGCTGTCATGACATCCAGTGATCATATGAGGCTTCATGTGATCAAGCAAGCCAATTGCGCATACGTAACTGATTTAACGCACTGCAGCAAAGCGATCATTTAAATGGATGAAGATATAGGAAATGAAAATGCGATGAAGAGAACCGACAGTTTAAAGTTGAATAGACCGATAAGTATGTGTTTATTTTGCTACACGCCAGCACAAAGCCATTGTGCTTGATTTGTAAGCAACTGAAGTTGTAAAAGTAGAAATGTGAAACAAAACGCGGACATTTTGAACGACAGTCTTAACAAAAAATATATATAGTATGACTGCAAAACTACAACAGATAAAGTTTACATTGCACACCTTTTGTGCTTTTCACTTTTTTGGAAAGAGGTCTGGAAGCAGACCTGGTGCAGTTGGCTTGCATGTAATGCTTTTTAATGCCTACACCTAGCCCTACCCCTCACAGTGAAGTCACTTACTCCATTGAGTGCATTGGGTCAGACATTGCATCTCTGAGATATGCAATCTCAGCTAGCATCATCATCGTTGCAACTTAGATACTATTTGGCCTACCTTTTGTTGTGTTTGTACAAAAATGCACTTACATTAGGGGTTTTGCCACATTTGCACTGTATTTAATGTGTTTTGGATGCAAATGCCACTTTATTAAAAGAAAAAAGTAAGTGTTGACTTGTGATGCATGTTATGGATGTTTATTAAAAACAAGTTATGGAATATCAATTGTTCCAGACCTTTGATCTTAATAAAATATCAGATTTGGACCTTTTAATGTAGACTTTGAGAACCCCTGCTTTATATTTACTAATAAAGTGTATTTATTACATTTTGTAATGAACTTATTACAGTAAAAACAAAGCATTCAAATATACAACAAAATTACACTAGTTTCTGCCTCGATTTGCTCGCTGATGTCTTCTGCATAGTGCTCTTATCTGTCAAGTGACAGTATTTACATTTTTTTTTAAAAAATCTGATTAATTTACTACATTTAATTAAAACATGTCATTTGAGTTAGCTTTTTGTAGCTTAGCAATAAAAACAAAAAAAGGTTGTATCAAATTAGAAATGACGATCTCTGTGTTAAAGGCATTTGCCTCCAACCATCTCCATCATTCTCACTCTCCTCTCAGATGGGATGGTGGGTCAAATCAAAGGTTACAATGGGTCAACTTTGGCCCGTAAGCCCTACTTTGGGCATCTCTGCATTAGGTGCTGGCGTAACTGTTAGAATAGTAAGAATAGTTGAAATAGTTTTTGTTATATCCAAGAATGCAACAAAGTCCAATGTGTCTCAAAAGAGCATCAAAAATAAATAAATAAATAAATTCATGCACCAAAAAGTATTGATATGATAACCATTATTATCATTAACACGTTAAAGTGCCCCTATTTTACTTTTTTTAGATGGTTGCTCAAAGAACAAAGCGCACGAGTTATGGTCTCGTCATAGAATGAAGTTTAGTCTTAAAACGGTTTTGTTTAAATTTGTGTACAACTAACTTAATGGGCCCTATCATACACCCCCACACTTCGTTATTATTGTTCATTTATTTGTTTGCTGAAAATACAACTGAATTTAGAAATAGTTTTGAAACAAATCTTTCGCGTAAGAAACAAAATTAAATATGTAGACTAATGGATGTCTTCAGTGGAGTGCGTACAACAGAGTTTCCTTACTCGATAAAAGTAAAGGAATAAAGTAAAGAGTAAAAGTAAAGAGAATGTAAAGAGGCTGAATGGAGGAGGCTCGTTCTTTATCCTCGTGCTGCAGATAAATAGCAAAAATAGCAAATGCGCCATGGCATGACGCAACTGACTCTTAAAGGTAATAGGAGATGAGACTCTGATTGGTTTAATGCATGTTATGCTTAAAACACACGCATAACTCATTAAGAGAATAAGCACAACCCTGTTGTGCACCACACACTGTGGCGCAGAGCGTATTTTTATAGACACCCCCTTAATGCTTTTGCGGCACGCTCTTTAGACTTTGTGCCTAGATCATTAAAATAGTGACATATATTATTGAGCAAACCGTTTTATGCACAGAGAAAAGATGTGAAGCTTCGATGTATGACAAAATGAAGAAAACATTTTGATCTTGGATTGATGTAAACCAATTCTAAAAGACATCCAAACTAAACTAAAGCATCTAAAATAGCATAACAAGGGCACTTAATCCCTAAAGTTTACCACACAAAGCACACTGTGGTCAGTACAAATAGCATTTATCCTCATGACAAGGTGTGACTAATGCTACTCAGCATCTGATTTCCTGTATCCCTGACTGATTCATCATTACGCACAAGAGACAATATTTATCATATCAGTCGCAATCATTTCTAAGGATCTTAAATCACAGCAGAGAAGCAGTGGGGAAATGTTATTGATGAGCTTGTAAAAGCAGCCTGACCTGGAGGTAAGGTGAAAGCGAACGAACTGCAGACTCCTGCGATTTTATTGGCAAACGGCAGGAATGTGCTCAGGGCAAACAGCCAGGCCGCATTAACAGACGGACTGCTGACTTCCCAGAATACCAGCACTCTGCAAGTCCATTCCGGAAACGGCCTTCGCTCTATATCTGTGCAGGGGATGAATTAAGTGCCGTGATGTGGTTTTCCTTCTATCACTCACTCATCCTTCAAAAAGGCCAGATATCTATCCTTCTCCCCGGAGCTTTGAGAGTTTTGATGCCAGATTTGTAGAGCTCTTAGAAGAGAAAAGAGCCGCCGGCGCTCTAATGGGCCGGAGAAAACCATGAGCCACATTCTCCAAGCCCACACCAAACCTCATGCTGCATATTAACCAGGGAAATACTAGCAGTATCATAACTGAGAGCAAGCAGGAACTTTTATTAGATGGGATGAACTCTATGCACTCAGGCTGTGTTTCCATTAAAAACTCAAGCTTCCAGTATGCGTGCATAGCAAACTATGGCAACTCTTTCTGTCATGTTTCAAATAACTGTTGATGTATACAGTAGCCACACACCCACACACTCAAATTTGGACCAGTTTCAGTGAATCACTGGTTTGCTGTTTAATCTTTGGTGCCGTGGCAATCAATTTCATATCATTTGTATTTTTAATGAATTAAAAAAAAACAAATCCTTTTAAATCAACGAATCACAAACCATTGGTTTTGAAAAAACAACTGGTTTATATACAGTAATTAAAATCATACAGCAAAAAATGCAATAATTGAAACTGGGCAGACTATGCGTGTCTGTACACACATACACATACATATACAGTTGAAGTTATTGGCTCTCAACATAAACGTTTCAACATAATACTTTTAATAACTAATTTCTTTCATCTTTGCCATGATTTTTTTGTGCTGCCCATTACATTACAAACCACAAGAGAGGGCAAATTCAAAATTTCTGAAGGCAAAGAACATCAAGGTTTTCTAGGATTAGCCAGCCCTGTCACAAGACATGAACATTATTGAGTAAGTCTGGGTAAAGATGAAGGAGGAGTCATTGAAGATGAATCCAAAGAATCTTGATGAACTGCAAGTTCAAGAACACTTTCTTTGCCATTCCAGATTACTTTATTCATAAGTTACTTGAGTCATCGCAGAGATATATAGATGCAGCCCTCCAAGCTTGTAGGAGTCATACACAGTATTCATTCTTTTTCCACTACACCATGACTTTATATTCTATACTTTACATTATTTCTGTTAGGTGACAAGACTTTTATCTATGCAAAGTCAGACCTTACTGTTCTAATTAAATAATTAAAAATCAAGCCATGAACATATTTTATTTTGGTAAAATAAGCGTAATCTGATAGCAAATGATCAACTTTAAGTCAAGTCATTTTATGCTATTCCTAAAACTTGAATAGGCGGCAAGACTAATGTAAATGTGTGTGTGTGTGTTTATATATATATATATATATATATATATATATATATATATATATATATATATATATATATATATATATATATATATATATATATATATATATATATATATATATATATATATATATATATATATATATATATATATATATATATATATATATATAAAGAGAGAGAGAGAGAGAGAGAGACAGACAAAGAAAGAGAGTGCACCCTTTTTCATTTTGAAAATGAATATCTTTATCCATTTCTCAGTGAATATAGGCAATGTATTGTATAATATTTTAGCCAACAAACATATTTAGAAATTGAAAGATAATACAATTAAATTCAAGCTAAATTTTGCAAAACAAATTTACAACCTACAAAGTTTTAATAACAATTTTTTTTTTGCTTTCTTGATTTTTCCTTTTATTAAAATTTGTAATCAAAATGTTTCCATAACATATCAAGTTGGGCATACCAGTTTTCGGACTATTATTTTGTTAGGTAAGCTCTAGACTTGGCTTCAGTACTGACTAACCCAATATATATGCACAATATAATATTGTAAAGATTAAAAATGAATTTAAATAATAGATTTGTAAGGGATGTACTTATATATGCTGAGCACTATATATTGCAAAACGGTGACTGTTAAATAATACATTTTGTGCTTTAAAAGGTAGGAATCTTACAAAACACTTAAGAATAATGCAATTTTGATCATAAAAATTATTCAAACAAATGTCTCCTGATCTAAATAATTTCAACATATGTTTTCTGAGCTGTACTTACATAAATATTTAAAAAAAATAAGTGATCATTTTGAATTTGTTCAATCTGACTGCCCAGTTTCATGCATAAAACCAATTGCTTCGCTTCATAAGACTTCAATGTATAGCCAGGAGCCAAGGATATTCATTTTGTTTTGCCTTTACAGACTCTCAAAGTGTAGTCAACCGTTGACGTATATTTTATGAATCACCACGGTTTCAGTTAAAACTCCTCTTCAATGTTTACTGAACAAAAACGTCAACTGTATACTGGATGGCTTGAGGGTGACTAAAATACAGCCCATTTTTACTGTTGTGAGAACGGAATATCCAGAGAACAAAATCAAATCATCCTTTCCTGATAAACTGACGTCAAATATCAAAGAGAAAAATAGAATTTGCTGCAGTATAAGCACATGTTGGCCTTTTTTTCTATATATAATAATTTACTTGTGCCTTATAAGATAAAGACAAAACACGCAATGGCTTTGGTAGGCGTGAGACGCTCTTTGGAAGTGCAGACAACCGATACAGTTTTGGAGGTAATAATACTGAACCACTTTGATGACAGACTTTGGCTGAGGGATTGTAGAATGACCAAAACAACATTTCAGATGCTTTACAATGTGGTCAGTCCACTGGTTTGTCCATTATTGCCTTACATCACATTTTTGTTAACATGTGATTAGTGCAGGGTGATTTGGCCTAAAATCAAAATCATAAGAGTGCATTACTTGATTGTAAAATAATTAAAGGAAAAGCACACTATCTACTACTTATGATTATTTATTGAACATCAACGTTGAACAACTGAAATTAAAACACATACTGCCTAAAACCATTCCCAAAGTCTTTTGTTTCTCATAAAAAAAGTGAAAATAAATAACTCGCAATTTTGGAATTATTTTTTTTTATTGTTTTCCTATTAAAAGCAGAAAATAAGCAGTATCTCTTCTAAATGATAAAACACTTGTATATCATGTAAATAATATTTCAAGCTGTGCATTTTTTGCATCTTCTATAAACAAATATTTTAATGTAAATAATAATTTTAATGTAATAGAAAATATGACGTCTCAAGTGACGTCTCAAGTGAGCAGATTTTGTGTGATACAAACATTTAGAAATCAAACTAAATAGACATTTGTTGTTTAACTTTATAGTTTATTTGTAATATGAAAGGTAATCTCAAGCTTGGCAAGTAGTTTTGGAGATGATGCTTCCCCATTCAGACAGAATGCCCGAGCATACTGTCCGAGAGGCGTTTCAAAGATGGCCGCCGAGTGAAATGACTTGCCTTAAAGGAACTTTGGTATAAATCAGCCTTAACAGTTGGGAGTCATGTGACTCCACGCGCAGTAGGAAAAGTAATTAACCTGGAAAAAATTGCATCGATTATAAGTTGAATTAGCATTACTTTTTCGATTAATCGCCCAGCCCTACATGTGATTTGTTAAAACAATCACATGACTTTTTTTGATGCGCATACTGGAATACATTTAGTAGATGTCTTTCAATCAAATTACACTTTTCTTTATTCATTCTTTCATTTTCTTTTCGGCTTAGTCCCTTTATTAATCTGGGGTCGCCACAGCAGAATGAACCACCAACTTATCCAGCTTATGTTTTATGCAGCAGATGCCCTACCAGCTGCAACCCATCACTGGGAAATATCCATACACACTCATTCACACACATGCACTACGGACAATTTAGTCTACCCAATTTACCTGTGCACATGTCTTGTGGGGGAAACGGGGCACCCGGAGAAAACCTACACCAACACGGGGAGAATATGCGAACTCCACACAGAAAAGCCAACTGACCAAGCCGAGGCTCGAACCAGGGATGTTTTTGCTGTGAGGCGAACGTTTTTCTTTATCATATACATATTTTATCCATTTCAGTTGTGCGCATATGTTTGTCTCCACATTGATCACGTGGGTCAGCACCCACCGAACACCCACCGGTGACCTCACACCTGCAGCTTCTACACAATGGACGTCCATCGTTCTCCAGCCTCCAGTGCTTAGACTGTAGCTCTGCACAAGAAGTTTGGACAGAGGACTGAGCCTGGTTTCTCTCAAGTTTTTTTTTTCCTTCACTTTCGTCAATTGGTGAAGTTTGTTCCTCGCCACTGTCTTCACTGGCTTGCTTGGTTTGGGACTTGTGGAGCTGTGCATCAATGGATTTGCTCTTCAGCAGTGAAAATTAATCCACACTGAACTAAACTAAACTGGACTGACACAGTTACCGTACGTTCACACCGAAAGCGGCGAGAGCGTCAAAGTAGCCGGAAGTCATTCATTTTCAATGAGAGCCTGCGGCGATAGGCGGCGATAAGCGGCGAGGAGCAGCGCGGCGCGTCTTCGCTGGCGTGAGCGTCGAGGAGAGTTGAAATGAAGTCAACTTTATGGTTATGAGCTATGACGCGGTTCGGCGGCAAGCAATCAGAATGAAGACGTCCATCGCTTGATAGCAGTTCAGAGAACACAGACCTGTGAACTTTGGTTCCGACCACAGTTGTTCCCAAGGGTTTGATTATTGCGGTCGCCGGATTTCCAATTATTTCCAATTTTTTCCTACAGGAACATACATTAAATAAGTTACTGGCGAGTTACTGATGTTCATTAATGTTATATAAATTCATCTTAAAAAAGCGGGAATCTCACGCGATGTGACAGTACAAAACAGTACTGCTGCTTCAGGATATTTCAGACATAAGGACATATTGGATAAATAGAGCAAAGCCACACCACACGCAACTTGATCTTCCATTGTTGTATGAATTTAATAAGAAGTGCACAACATTTTCACGCTAGAAACATGTTTTATGCAGGAATGTAACTGATATGCTGCAACGGCTCCTTTAAATACGAGATTATTGTAGCGAGTTTTGACGCTCTCGCCGCCGGAGCTGAAGGCAGAGAGCGTTGTCGCCAGGGCGGCCAGAGCGACCTTGGACGCTCTCGCCGCTTTCGGTGTGAACGTACGGTTACAATTTACTAGAACTTCTATGTTAAGCTGCTTTGACAGTGCCTACATTGTAAAAGTGCTATAGAAATAAACATGAATTGAATTTGTACATGTGATGTATTTTGGCTATCCCATTAAGCCTGTTTTAATGCCATAGTCCAAAACATGCATAAAATATGCGGATGGAAACAGCTAATGGCAACATCATTTGTGCTTTATCAAAACCCTTGATCTAAACGACTATATTTGAACCTGACACCAAGAAATAATTCCCGCTTAATTTGAATGTAAGCGAATGGAAACACTAAGAGGATTTGATTGGGATGCTTGATTAGCAAACAGAGTCTGAGGTTTTTTAATGCCTTCAGGTGGTGACATTATGAAGAAGGTATGTGCAGATGGCGGAGCTCACTGTCTAGCAGGGAGCGAATCTCTTTGCTGCAGACAGAAGGAGCGGGACGACCTCTACACACACACACACAGACACACAAACACATCCCCAGCTGCTCGCCTGTGATTCAGCGCAGGAGTGAGACACTGTCTGCTCCTCATGACACACGCTGGGCGGGCAGGAAAAAAGCAGAAAAACACTGATGAGACACTTGATGAATGTAGGACAGGAAGGCCGCAGCCAGACAGAGTCTTAAACCACTTTCGCAAAAGCAGAGATTTGTTACGTGTAGGCGAGAGACCACAAGTGCTTTTTTTTTCTGCATGCAAACAGGTTGTAGATGTTCAGCTTTCGACTTCAATCCTGACCCAGACGCTAAACCTTTACATATTACGTTCTTCGTCTCTGCCTCCTGGCAATGCTCGCTGTAATTAAAAACATGCGGCGGTAGGGAGGACTTGTCCGAGCAGATTGGGAAAAAGGGACGGCAAGTTTAAGCTCATCCAGAATTCATCCAGCTTTGGATGCGTTCCCGGCGTGGAAAACAGAAAACAGCGTCCGCACACCAGCTCAGCTTCTTCTGTTTTCCTCCACATCAGACTCGCGCGCCTGTGGGAGAACTGGCAGCTGTCTGAGAGACTGTCTGCCTTTGTGAAGCGCCGCGAAGCACATTCCATCGCGACTGTGGCCAGACAGTTGTTTTTACCAGTGTTTGGGGGATGAATGGTGGTGGATGGGGTTGTTTGGGTGCCTGGATTTTGCCGGATCTGTAAATAGGGGAGGGTTGAGACATGAGGCTGCCTGCTAACACTTGTGACGGCTTCGGCTCTGTCTGACATCACAGGCAGAGGCGCCACTGACGTCGAGGGTGGTGAAATCTGGCAGAAGGCAAAATAACTCAAATGACTTTCGTTCTAGACTCTATTGTTTCTTGCAAAACAAATATTTGCGGTGTACTGAGCAAGTGCGACAGCAGAGCTGCGGGCTATTTTTATCCACCATTTAAACTGGAGGAGTTTAAAATTATGATTTAGCTACTGGAAATAAGTCACACCGGGTCAAGTGACGACAAAACATTGCATTGGAGTATGTCACATTTGATTAAAACATTCTGAAATAACATACAAGAAAAGGTAAATGAAATATTCAAATATACATTATATACACTACCTGATGAATAAAAAGATCGCCTATTTAAGTTTTAGGAACAACAAATAATAACTTGACTTCTAGTTGATCATTTGGTATCAGAAGTGGCTTATATGAAAGGCAAAGGCCTCTAGATTACGTTTATTTTACCAACATAAAATATGATCATGGCTTAATTTTTAATTAGGAGAGTAAGGTCTGACTTTGCTTAGACAGAAGTCTTGTCACATAACAAAAACAATGTACAGTATACAATATAAAGTCATGGTGCAGAGGAAAAAGAAAGAATATTGTGTATGACTGCCATGACTCCCTCCAATGCTGATGACAATCAGATCTACTTGGCCTTACTGCCTAATGACTACAGTTCTATTGACATCCTCTGCCAATGCATTGATGAAATTAACAGTTGGATGTGCCAAAACTTTCTTCAGTTAAACAAAGAGAAAACTGAAATGATTGCATTTGGGAACAGAGATGAGGTTCTCAAGGTAAATGCGTAACTTGGCTCTAAGGGTCAAACAACAAAAAATAAGGTCAAGAATCTTGGTGTGACTCTGGAGTCAGATCTGAGTTTCAATAGTCATGTCAAGGCAGTTAGTAAATCAGCATACTATCACCTCAAAAACATTACAAGAATTAGACGCTTTGTTTCCAGTGAAGACTTAGAGAAACTTGTTCATGCTTTTGTCAGCAGCAGGATGGATTACTGTAATGGCCTCCTTATCAGCCTTCCCAAAAAGACAGTCAGACAGATTCTAACCAGAACCAGGAAATCAGAGCACATTATACCTGTCTTTACACTGGCTCCCACTAGGCCCTTAATACATTACAGATATGCTCACTGAATCACTCAGATCATTATGATCATATAAACTAGAAATTCCTAGAGTTCAGTCAAAGCAGGGTGAATCCGCCTTCAGCTACTACACCCCTCACTGCTGGAATCAGCTTCCAGAAATGATCAGATGTGCTCTAACATTAGCACATTCAAATCAAGACTGAAAACACATCTGTTTAGCTGTGCCTTTACTGAATGAGCACTGTGCTGCGACCAACAGATCACACTATTATGTTTTTCTCTTCTTTTTCATTGTTTTATAACCTGATTTAAGAAATTTTATCTGCTTTTAATCATTTTTATTATTTGTTTTTATTTTTCTTATACTTGTCTCTTTTATTCATGTTTATATAAAGCACTTTGAATTGCCACTGTGTATGAAATGTGCTATATAAATAAACTTGCCTTGCCATGAGCTTGGAAGACTGCATCCAAACATCCCTGCAATGACTCAAATAATGCAGTTCAACAGATGATTTACCAGAAAAAAATCCACCTTCTGCCACTTTTCCAAATGATCAACTAGAATTCAAGATATTATTTGTTGCTCTTACAACTAGTTTTGTCAGGTAGTGTACATGAAATGCAAGCAAAGTGAGCTCTTTAATGTTTCAAAATAATATATGTGAAATTAAAATTACTACAGCGTACTTGTATTAAACTGTACTTTGGATTCTATTTTAAATGAATGACACTTTCAGATGGGTAAAACCTTTTGGTTTGAGTAATGGCGACAAAGTATAAGGATTTAAAATGGGAGTTAATAAATGATTTGGGCCTGCACTGAGAGTCTTTTAATGTTAAGACATTCATTTGTATATAAAGTATTGTTAAATTTTTCTTCTGTAAGTCATAGTTAAAAAAAAAAAAAGTATGGCAGTCATTGTTTCAGAAATAAATAAATAAATAAATAAATACAAAATAAAGCTTCCAATGAAGTGAAAAAAATTAACTATATTACACTTTTACAATTTTGATGCATTACACTTCTTGTCTTTGACCTGCACACATTACAAACATAGTAAATATGTATTTTAATTCACCTCATTTGTATTCAGAATAGACCATTAATGCAAAAAGTAAATACACTAATGCCATTCATTTACTACAAACACCAAGCATAAATTAATTATTAAAAGTGAAACCGACAGTGCTTGACATGAACACAAAGGCTTTGTCATGTCTGTTATGCTTATGTTAACTTTATTACATAACTTTCTTGACAATATAATGAAAGTGATATAGCATTATTCAGAAGATATCCTGGTGTATATTTATGCAGTGGTCAAAGTTTGACACAATATTAATTCAGTTCTCTGTGAAGTTTGATGTAACTGATGCAATTGTGAGCTTCTGCTATGGGATAAAAATAAAAGTAAAACTCTTGCCATTCTGGATGGCAGTTACAAGTCCGCTTTGTTATATAATCATTATGTAGGATATGCAAGCAGGAACTAAGCATACCATCAAGGTTTTGCAAAGGTGTTTTAGAGTGGATTCAGGAAAGCTTGATATATTTATGGAATATTAAGCAACATTTCATCTTAACATTGTCTTTTATTGCAATCAATTGGCATTTCCCACAGCTCACATTTGCTTTCTAAATCTTTTTTTTTTTTCTACATTTTAAAGCATTTCAAGAATTTTTTTGGTTCAAAAATGAGCCCAAACAACACAAATTTTGACTTTTTTTGGAGACAACTAAATAATTTTATGTTCAATCTACTTTATGTGCAGCACTTTGGTCAGTCTTGTGTCTGTTTTTAAATGTGCCGTATAGATACTTTTACTTTATAAATAAAGTATTGGTCACACTTTATTTTGATGGTCCATTTGTTGAATTTAAGTTACATTGCATCAACATGCCAATTAATTCTAATTAAGTGTAATCAAGTGTAAGTGTAAGTTGACATGTACCTACAAAGTTTCTTACAGTCAGTTAAATGTCAGTAAAAAAGGAGCAGTATCAAGCAGACAGTCTACTAATACCCAAGTGGACCATCAAAATAAAGTGTTACCAAAGTATTTATTTATATTATATTATAAATTATATAGACATTGGCTAGACATTGAATTTTGGTCACCTGACATTACAACCCAAACATAACCTAAAATTAATGTCTTCTGACGTTGTGTGCCTGCTGAGCTATAACTAAATGCACTACAGAATGTTACGTTTACACACATTCACAAATGACATGTAAATGCATCAGCTTTTCACCGTGTAATACTCACTACTCAAGTACTTTTGAAAATGCTACTTTTTACTCATACTTTGAGTAATATTTACAACAGATACTTTTACTCTACTCGCACTACATTTTTAGGCAAGTAATGGCACTTTTACTTAAGTATGATTTTTCACTACTATTTCCACCACTGGACAGCACTTAGGGGTTTTTGCATCTGAATTCAATTTCAATGACAAAAATGATTAGAAAAAAAGTTCATGACAATTATAAGTGCCTCAATTGCCTTATAATTGAGGTTTACTGTGATTACAGTGTTTACATTCAAATGTAATTACTGTAATTATGAAATGTTACATTCAAATGTAATTACACTTTAAATACAATTTTGATGCACTTAAATCTCGCAAAACAAACATCTACAGCATTTATTTAAATAAGCTAAATCAACATGATTCTTGAGTTTTTTTTTTTTTTTTTTTTTTTTTTTGGGACAACTTGTTTATGTTTAATCCCTGTAAAGTCATAAAAACAATTAAGTTAACTTAATCGATTTATGTTGGGACAACATGGAGTTGTGTGGAACCCAGCATTTATACACTGTAAAAAGTGCTTAGTAACTTAAAGCGAGTAAACCAATTGCCTTAAAAGCCAGCCTGATCTCACGAGCAAACGTAAGTATTTTACATTTTGTCAGTTTATTGGCTAATTCGTACGAGTTCTGTCATATGAAAATGTATGATTTTAAAAAGGAGGCGTGGCATCCAACCCCACCCCTAACCCCAAGCATCATTGGGTGATGAGCAAATCGTACTAAATTGTACGAATGAGATCGTACGAATTCATACAAATTAGCCACTGAATCAAAAAGTTACGAATTGCCATGACATTGCGTTGTAAAGGGAACAAGCTGAAACCTATTGTAACTTGGAGCTGTTAAGCTGACTTCATTTTTATAATTATGCTAATTGTACTCATTTCTATTTTAAAATAAAAGCTAATCACTTTTTTCCAATACAACTTTATTATATATTTTTCAGCTTTTCTGTATCAAGCAAAATGACATACAGTAAAATAAATCTGCTCTTCCAGACTCCAGTTTGTCTATTAAATTCCATGCAGACTATACTTGTAGATTTTATAGACTTAATGAAGAAGCACCAAATATGTAATATTGTGATAATTACCATAATTATTTGAAAGCAGACGTGTTAAAATAATCTGACACAGTAAAAACGGATTACTTGACTCTTAAAAAGTGAGTACAATTAGCATAATTATGAAAATTAAGTCAGCTTAACAGTTCCAAGTTACAATGGGTTTACTTTTTTTTTTTGGTTTACTGTTGTGTAAAGTCAGCTTGTTGCTTTTAAGGCAATTTGTTTACTTGCTTTAAGTAAATAATCACTTTTTACAGTGTAGATAACTAGGGCATGCAGCAATATTTCGATACAGACCAATGTTATGATGCTTTTTGAGCGGCATTATAATCATAACCTCTAATTCATCTTGGCGGGCTCTCTCTCCTAAGCTGAACAGTGTGAGCTGAACTTCAGTTACCTCTGAGGTAACAGCAACACCGCAGGATTTAATGCGCTCCGATCCTCTCTAGAGTTCCAACCAAAATAGCACTCAAGCAAATGGGTATTGCTTACAAGCAGGTTAACCCTTACGCCAATAATGTCAGAGCTCGAAATGCATCAGACGAAACACGCTTGTCTCCTGTTCTCAAACAGCTAATTATCAGTGTGCGTCTGCTTCCAGTCCTCCAGCTTCTGGCGCTGAAGCCTTACAGTGACCCATTTTCTGCTAACCTCAATTTTCTGCAAACCTGCAGCAGCGCAGACACTCCTCTTTTTATGCAGAGGTCACTGAGTGCTGATTAAGCTGCGGCCGCTTTCAGCAAATCACTGGGTTGTGTAATAACACTTAACCTGGAATGAGTGCGAACAGTTAAGAGATTCATAAACAAATAGATAATGACAACCCAATGGACCAATAAACTAAATGAGAATGTGTATGTGTTAACATAAAGAAACAGATCACTAAGGTAATTGTAAAAAATATCTTGAGACATATAATAACAAATAACACATACAGTATATGTGCATCACTTAGGTCTCTGGATATTGTGGGGCTGTCTTGGTTGACACCTCTATGCAATATCACAGGGAGGTTGGGGACAGTACCTCTGGACTGGGCAACTAGGGTGGTGGTTCCCATTTTTAAGAAAGGGGACTGGAGGGTGTGTTCAACTATAGAGGAATCACACTCCTCAGCCTCCCTGGGAAAGTCTATGCCAAGGTAGAGGAAAGGAGGATCCCGCTGATGGTTGAACCTAGGATCCAGGGGGAACAATGCAGTTTTGTCCAGGCCGTCGTACACTGGACCAGTTCTATACCCTCACCAGGTTGCTTAAGGGTTCACTGGAGTATGCCC